>NW_028139250.1:144194-176291 GCF_965202585.1 Thalia democratica
CACAAATATTATATAGTTTTATAACGTCGGATTTAATATTAAGTATTTTACTTATTATTAACTATTATCTGTAAAAAATATTTTATTTTAATGAAAACATGTATCCACCTACTTTCTTCTATGCTTCTATTCTTTCATTACAGTAATTATTTTTTACAGAACCCAGTTGAAGTGTGTTGATTCGTTAACACACAGAAACATATGTTGGTACAATAAAGGAAGATTACTGTACAATTTGTTTTTATTTATATTCCAGTGAAGTTACTTCACTAAGATCTTTTGTTAGCAAACGATTAAACCTTTATTTTTTAACAGTTATAACAAAACACTAATTTAATTAAAGAAATCAATTTAATTTTTTTTATTATTGAGATCAAAAGAACTATTAGCTAACTTTTATTCATAACTAGATTTAAAAATATATATATCTAAGTAATGTTGCAATGGAACTTGTAAATATGTTAATATATTTCAAAGTAAACTAAAAAAACTTGATATTTTATTTTGGAATTTATTTGAAATATAAACAACAGTTAAGAAACAAAAATAAAAAAGGATAGTAAAAAATTAAAATTTGAAAACTTTTACTACAGATGAAAACTACAAGGTCTACAACTAAACTTTCATTAAATTTGGAAAAAAAATCTCTATGATGTCTATATAAAATAAGTTCTGTAAAAAAAAATTAAAACCATCTACTAAAAAAGGTATTATGAACCACTAACTCCTGTATAAAAAACTTAACTGTAAATTTGGTGCTGTTTTAAAACATTATATTTTTATATTCAAACTTTATTAATATTTTATAAAGCATAATCAACTTTTGAACACATATTATCTATAATAACACTTAGCCATAATTTTATTTATAATTTATATGTATTATAATACCACCTAAACAATTTTAATAAAGTACCAGCAGTTGACCTGTTTACATTATTAGCTAATACCTTACAGCTTAATAATGAAATTATATACATATAATAATTCAAAAAGTCTATGACTCAGTGTCACATCAAAAACTAAAACCAAATTTAACTTAGTATAGATTGCATAAAAGCTTAGTTAAATAGTTTAAAGATTTTTTAAGCAATACATCACAAAGAGCTTATATTTAAAATACATTATCAAATTCTTTAACCTTTTATAGTATATACTAATGATATTGCAACAAAGATTGTTATTCAAAGTGGCATAAATTTATTTGCAGATGAAGCAAAAATCTTTAGAAAGTCAAATTACACTTTACAATTAACCCTAGATAATATTTAAGGGTCGCCATTCTATAAGTCAAAAAACTGTCCTAAGTGACTAAAATTTGTCCTGAGTGACCTCAACCTGTCCTGAGTCATCCTGGACATTTTCAAATTCTAAAAAAAATAAATAACTTTTCAAAGTTGTTAAAGGTCAAGTTTTTTAATACAATTGATTATAAAATAAAAAATTACTGCAACTAAATCAACTAAATTTCATTTTAAATCTTTAAAATACTATCCTGATATTTGTTTTATCTGAAAACTATCTCAAGTTTTTTTATAAAACTTTTTTTATCTGAGTCAACCTAAGTTCGAAAAAATAATTCAAAATATTTTGAGTTATCCTGAACTGTCTTAAGTCATCTTAAGATTTTCATAAACTTTAAATATCCTGAATTATTCTGAGTATTATGAGTGTGAGGCAACCTTGATATTTACTAATGGCTAAAAACAAAAATCTAAAATTAAATTCTAATAAATGTCAATCACAAAATATCCACCTAAAACAAACCTAGCCCCCAGATCTCTCAACATCCCTCAATTACAGTATTATAAAATTTAGGAAGCTGTATATCAGAAAAATTCAAATGGAACACTAGATATATTTTAAAAATTGCAACAGCATTATCTTAAAAAATATTTAAGTTTATAACTTAAATTTTTTACCAAATACCAGTCTAACAAAACAATTTATACTACATGATCAGACTAAGCCGGCATTTAACACCTGAACTTTGCTCCATCTTAAGATAAAAACAAAATTAAGACCGTATGAAGAATTCATAAATTTAGGGCTGAATAAAGTTTTCAAATTATTTTCTGGGTTTTTTTAATTTATTTTGGGTTTTTTAAAGAAAAAGTTTTTGGTCCATTTTTAGTATAAAATAAATTAAAAGTAAAAAACTGTTTAAAAAAAATAAATACATTATAACAAAACAGTAAAGCTGTTTTAAATGTATTTCTTAATAAAAAAATTCATTATTTTTTTTAAATGATAGATTATTTGTATCTAGTCAGAATTTCATTACTTTACAAGTAAAAATTCTTTATAATCACAAGTTTTTTCAGTTTTAGTTTTACCTAAATTATCTAATTCCAGGTTTATCCGCAATTCCATGTTTTTTGATTTATAAAATTCTCTAGTCTGTCCTAATTTTACAAATCTTGTTGTATCTGTTAAACTTAGTAAAATTAGGACAGGCTAGTTAACTTGATAATTTAAATAAATCAACACTCAATAAATAATACAAATTAATAATTAAAACAGTTTTAATATCATTTGACATGATGCAGATTAGTAATGTAATCAATCAAGATAAGTAAGTGCTGAGAAACAATATGAAATGAGAAAAGCAGACTTAAAAAAAATAATTTTACAAAACTGATGAAAATGGCAACAAGTGACGTACAACTAAGTTTCAATAATAAATTTATAGACAGATACTTGGCTTGGCCATGGGACTGCCTTTGGATTCAACACTTACAAACATTTTTGTTGGATACTAAGAATCTAAAATTATTGAAGAGTTGTATTAACAGGTTGTCTACATCAAATATATTTATGACCGTCAGTTATATTTAAAACAAAAAAGCTTTATTTTGATAATTAAATTCTCTAACAAAAAGATTTCTTTCACTAACGAAGTGGAAGTTAGCAATTAACTGTCATTTATAGATATATTGATTACTAAAGAAAGAACAAAATTCCTATTGAACGTTTATAGGAAAACAACATTCACTGGGCAATATTTTAATAAGCAATCTTTTTG
Source organism: Thalia democratica (assembly GCF_965202585.1). Taxonomy (NCBI): domain Eukaryota; kingdom Metazoa; phylum Chordata; class Thaliacea; order Salpida; family Salpidae; genus Thalia; species Thalia democratica. The sequence goes on from NW_028139250.1 coordinate 147,220, forward strand.
CAGTAAGAAACAAAAAGTAAACTTAAAAAACACTATATCATAGAGCCTAAAAGATCTGCTATAAGGAACTTCTTCACTTTGAGGTAGAAAGAATAAAAGATATCCTGGAAAAAAATAGATACCCTTTAGAATTGATAAAGAAAATGATAAAATCAAATGATAACAACCTAAACAAACCTAAGATATAAATACCTGATAAATTCTTAAGTTTTGAAACTACAATATATTAAAGCCATATCAAATGTTTTCAAGAACAAAGTAAAATTTTTAACAAAGTCTATGTACAATCAAGTAAATAGTATTTATCTACCATATCCAACCAATCAGAAAATTAAAATTGCTATTTTTTCTACTCTATACACCTGCAAAATGATACATATCGTCTTACAATATACTTGAATAAATTTGGAGTACTAAATACCTTTCAAAGAAAAAAAGTGATCCTCTGCAACCAACTTCTACCTGAAAAAAAAAAATGTTTTAGCTGGTGAAAACTCTAATTAACTATATTGACAGGATGACCACCAGCTTTTCAGAAACTTCTTCCAGGTATTCTAAATTTCTTCCAGGTTTTTGAAAGTAAACATATTTGGGTCTATTTCTTGTTTAAAATTAAGCTTTAAGTAGAAAACTGTGTTAAAACAATAACATTGAAAAGATACTGTAGAGCTTCTTTAAATGCGTTTTTTAAATAAATTAAGGGGGGTAAACACCCTTTTTTGGTTTTTGATCTTATTTTATATAGTTTTTACTAAGGTAATAGATGCTTTTTAAAGATTAAAAAAATTCAAAATAATTTTTGAGATATAGCCGGTCAAAGTTGGAGGCAACAATAGGATCCTTATGGGAGGCGCAAACTTAAACGGCAAATAACTAGAAATTACTAAAAATCTATCTCCTCCTAGGTTTTTTGAGATAACAACCTCAAATTTTCAGGAAATGTTCCTTGCAGTATTTAGAAAATTCTGTCGGAACAGAATTTTAAAAAAAATTAAAAAATAATAATTTTATAACAAAAAACAACAAAAAACTGTTTTTTTTGTTTATTTTTTATATAAAATTTTTATTTTTTATTTATATTTAAATTCTATCCAACAGAATTTTCTAAATATATCAAGGAACATTTCCTGAAAGTTTGAAGTAGTTATCTCAAAAAACGTAGGAGAAGATAGATTTTTAGTGAAATAGTTTATTTTTGTGGTTTTAGTTTGCGCCTCCCATAAGGAACCTATTGTTGGCTCCGACTTTGACCGTCTATATGTCAAAAACTATTTTGAAATTTTTAAATCTGTAAAAAGCATTTTGTAGCTTAGTAAAAACTATATAAAATAAGATCAAAAAACAAAAAAGGATGTTTACCTCCCCCCCCCCCCCCATATGCCCTTAAGAATTAAGGTGATGCAAAAAAATTTTGATCAACATGATAGACTTTTGTGTCAAACCAAAATTTCACTACTTAACATGTTAAATATGTTTAAACCTCCTGGTTTTTCAGTTTAAATTGTTAAATTCCAAGTTTTTACAGAATTCCAAGTTTAGTGGCAATTCTGTATTAAAAATTGGTTAAGACTCTAAATTGCACTTGAAAATTAAAAAAAAAACTTCATAAACTGAAATGATACTGTAAAAAAAACTTAAGTCATTTTGCAACTTACTACAATTAAGTTCTCAGCTTACCATAGATAAAGAGTTTAAAGGCATAGACAATAAAAATTCTTAATAAAATTTAACAATGGTTCTAATATAAAAGCTCAAATTATTAATTTTAAGCCAGTTTTTATAGAAATACAAAACAAAATATGTAAAAAAAAAACTGAATAGTAAAGGTTGCCACTTTTTGAAGCAAAAAACATATTTAGTCACAAAAAATTAGCCTGAGCAAATGGTATAAGCAGCCAATAAATAGTTTAAAAATATTTTTTATATTAGGTGAAGTGTGTTGAATAGAGATAAATATTTTTTTCATTTGAACATATATAACTTACTATACTCTCTCTGATATAGGCAAAAGGGAATTCAAACATTTCTTTAAAAAAACTAACATAGACCCTTAACAGATTGCTCAAATTAAATATTAAAAAATTCATTTCATAGAAAATTAAAAGAATTTCTTTAACTTATGAGGTATAAACAGCTTAACAAAAAAATTCAGTAGTAGATACACAGAAGTAGTTCTAATATAACTACAAAATAGAAATTATGTTCAATATTTAATAGAAATATGTATTTAATATAAAAAATAGTCTAATATTTTTCAATTATTTTATTACCTATATCTTATTAGTTTTGAATGAAAAAATTACATAAATTGCTCTTTCACTGAACTTTCATTAAAGTCTAAAAGACCTATATAAAAACAACACTAGCTTAAATATTTTATTGAACAAGATATTTGATATTATAAAATTAAGTAAAACTGTAATAGAATTTTTTAATACTTTTATATTTACTTAGAATCTTGATATCTTTTATTTGCATTACTAAAGATCTGTCTTAAATGTCTAGTTTTTACCAATGAACTGTGTTTGTATGACTGATGATGATTCTAATACATATTTAAAAACAGTATATTTTAAATTTTAATCTTTAGAATAAAGATTTTTTTTAATTTATTATTTAATTCTTATGTGAAAGCTTTAAAGTCAGTCTTTATAGAATATAATTAACTTTTGAGAAAAAGACATCATTATTTAGGTTTCCAATAAGATTTTAGGGATTACAATTTATTAATTGTCAATTTTCTCAGAAATTTAAAAACTTACTAAAAATATATATCTTTTTCTAGGGTAATGGAATACTTGGGTGATGATTACTGGAAACATATAAACATATGATTCAGATGTTTATTGGCTTCATTAGGAATTAGAAGAAAAAAAATTAGCAAAAAAAAGTTTGCACCCCAAAAAAATTATTTTAACTCCAAAACCACATATTTTTTGATATTTTGACTTAAGGCCCTAGGGGGTCCAATACTATTTTACAATAATTAACTTTGGCTTTTATATGAAAGCTTTAAGTAGAAACTACAAGTCAGTTTTTAAGGATTTAAAAATATTATTTAGCTTTTGAGATATTTTTTGTAAAATGTTTCTGGTACAAACGTATGGACCACAAATTTTTTACTTATTTTTACTTAAATTTGAAAAGTCCAAAGTAACGTTTTTTTGTCATTTAATAAAGATTAGACTGTAAAAGTTTGAAGAAGATTGCTTGAAAAATGTAGGAGGAGATAGATTTTAAATGAAATAGTCTTTTTTTGCTGTTTGCCAGAATTTGACAGCTTATAATTATAGTCATACATTTAAAGAGATTTTAACTGCTTTTGATATACTATGACGTCATGATCACACTAAATATGCAAATTTTTTATGTATCTTGTTATTTTCACTAATATAAAAAGTAAATACTTCTGCTGTTTTTACTTATGGATTCTTTTATTTTTAATGTCAAATATGTGGAGTCAGTTACCTGAAAGAGTTAACTAATGTAATGGCATTTCAATTTGATGATGTGGAAATATAAAACACCTTCTGAATAAGTTTCAGTTATTAATTATTATGATTATTGAGAGCACCTGTCAAAGTGTAAAATAACTAAATATATATCATAAAAATTACATGTAAATTAATTAAAATTAGAGTAATTTTGTTGTTTGAATATAAAGAGTTTTCATCTAATTCAACTTTTTTTTTTAATTTTTAAGTTAGGTTTAGGTATGTTATTGTTTTCACATTACTACTAGTTTAAGTTTTTAAAGTATTTTATATTTAAATTAGTTAAAACTTAATTTGTAAGTTTGTTAAAATGGTTGAACTCTCTAGTTTAAAAGCTTTGTATCAAATTATTTTTACTTTTAAGCTCATAGCAGTTTATTACTGTAATTATTTTATATAAATGCCATTTACAAGACTTAGCTCTTAGCAAGGTATAAAACTTGTATCTATTTAACACTCTTTATGCTAAGAGCTGTTAAAGTAAGTACCTTAACTGCATTTACACATAGCATAATTGTGTTTTACTAGGTATTGAGTTGATATTAAGGGCATAGGGGGTCCGACTTTTTTTTTCACTCAAAATAACATTGGATCTTATATGAAAGCTTGAAATACAAACTACAAGCCAGTTTTTATAGACTTAAAAAATCTTATCTAACTTTTGAGATATTGCACCTTTTATAAAAAGTTTCCAATACAAAATATGGACCACAAATATTTTGGGGTTAACTTTATAGGAAATTTTAAAAATCACTAAAAATCTATCTTCTTCATTTTTTGAGCTAGGAACCTCAAATTTTTAGGAAACATTCCTTTTATAGTTTCAAAGACTTTAAATGTTGGATTATAAAAATGTTTAAAAATAAGAATTTTAGATTAAAAAAATAAAAAAAATTGAATTTTTTTTTTTAATAAAAATTTTATTTTTCAAAATTAAAAAAATTCCTGCATTCAATATTTTTCAAATTTAAAAATACACTTTATGTAAAAATTTGAAGTAGATTAGTTGAAAAATGAAGGAGAAGATAGATTTTTAGTGAAATGGTCTTTTTTTGCATTTCTAGTTTAACTTAAAAACATAAGAAACCTATTGAGGTCACCAAATTTGATTGCTAATATCTCAAAAATTACTTTGAAATTTTTCAAGCTGTTAAAAATGCCTGATAGCTGAGATAATACTCTATACAATAAGATCAACTTGTAAAATAAAGGTGGACCCCCCATGCCCTTAATTTATTGTTTTAAAGAATAAAAAATAATAACCAAAATATATTCATAGTATCATAAAATATCTGAGTATATAGTAGTTGTGATTTAATTTTTTGTTAAAAGAGTACTATATTATTTCTTAGGAAACCTTTTATTTGATTTCTTTCCAAATTGCTCCTAGTGCAGGCTAGGGTGCTTATTTTTACAGCTACTTTTAAGTTTCTGGCTGGAAAGTTCTATGCTTTCAAAGTATCTCAAAAACACCTTGTGCAAAATTTTAGATGATTTAAAGAAAATTTCACCATGGCACCAACCAATTTTCTAAAAACCACCCCAATGCAAAATGTATGGGATCAAAAAAAGAAACCTTAAAAATTTTAGCTGAAAATTTTATTACATGTGGCCAATTGTCACACAAAAACATAAACTATTTAAAAGAATTTAAAGAAAGTTATAAGGTGGCATTTCTTGTTTTTATATAATTTTTATCACCTTTTCAAGTTTTTTGAACTTCCAGATATTTTTTTTAAAACAAGAAATGCCACCATAAAACTTTCTTAGAATTGCTTTAAATTGTTCACTATGTTTTTTTGTGATAATTGACCAAATGTAATAAAATTTCAGCTTAAAACTGCAAGGTCACATTTATTGAATCTCATACATTTTACATTGGGGTGGTTTTAGGAAAATCAATTGGTGCTAAGCTGAAAGTATCTTTAAATAATCTAAAATTTTGCACATGGTGTTTTTATGATATTTTTGAATAATAGTATATTTTCTAGCTGGAAAATCAAAAGTGGCTGTAAAAGTAAGTACCTTAACGTACATTTTATTAAAGAAATAATTTACTATTAATAACAAGTTTTGTTTTACTTGGGTTTTTGATAGAACATATCCTTCACCAAATACTTTGGTGAAATGTAAATTGAGGGCTTCTGAATATGCAAAAACACAATCTTGCACCTTTTTTGATTTTAGCATACAACAAGTGCTAAATTATTAATAGCAAAGTGGACCAAAATTTTTGGTGAAGGATATGTTCTATCAAAAACCCAAGTAAAACCAAACTTGTTATTGATAGTAAATTATTACTTTATAAAGTGTACGTAAAGCAATTCCAAAATTAATCAAAAAGAAAGGTGTCCTAAGAAACAATATAATACTATTTTAACAAAAAAGTAAATCACAACTACTATCAAATCAGGTATCTTATATATTTTTTTCTATTAAGAATATACTTTAAATTTTTTTTTAATTCTTTAACAATAAATTAAATGATAGTTAAATGATAGAACAACTCAATACATAGTAAAATGTAATTATAGTATGTGTATAATATAGCTCTCAGCTAGGTATATTATATAGGTACAAGTTTATACCTTGCTAAGAGCTAAGTCTTGTAAAAAGAAATTATATAAAATAAATATAGTAATAAACTGCTATGAGTTTAAAACTAAAAATGATTTGATAATAAGCTTTAAAAAGAGAGAATTAAAACATTTAAACAAACTAACTAATTAAGGGCATAGGGACGTAAAACACTTTTTTCACAATTTGATCTTATTTTATAAAGTTTTAACCAAGCTACAAGATGCTTTTTACAGATTTTTAAAATTCAAACTAAATTTTGAGATTTATCCTGTCAAAGTTAGAGGCAACAATAGGTCCCTTATGGGACGCGCAAACTAAAATGGCAAATGACTAGAAATCACTAAAAATCTTTCTCTTACATTTTTTGAAATAACTACCTCAAATTTTTATGAAATGTTCTTTACTATGTTTGGAAAATTAGATCAAAGCAAAATTTTGAAATTGAAAATAAAAATTTTATTAAAAAAAAATAAAGATTTTTTTTTCTGTCAAATTTTATTATCAAATTTTTATTATTTATTTTTAAATTCTTTCCGACAGAACTTTTTAAATAAATCAAGGAACACTTCCTAAAATTATGAGGTAGTTATCTCAAAAAACGTAGTAGAAGATAGATTTTTAGTGTAATAGTCAATTTTTGCTGTTTTAGTTTGCGCGTCCCATAAGGAACCTATTGTTGTCCCGGAATTTGACTGGCTATATCTCAAAAATTATTTTAATTTTTTTAAATTTGTAAAAAGCATTTTGTAACTTAGTAGAAACTATATAAAATAAGATCAAAATGTAAAAAAAGTGTTTTATTTCCCCTACCCCCCTATGCCCTTAAGTTTTAACTTATGTAGATGTAAAATACTTTAAAAACTTAAACTAGTAGTAATGTGAAAACAATAACATACTTAAACATAACTTAAAATAAAAACTATAAATAATTATTTTTTAATTAAATTAAAACTCTTTATATTCCAACTATAAATTTACACTAATTTTAATAAAATTTACATGCAGTTCTTATATAGGTCTACTTCTTATACACTTATTCAGGTGCTCTGAATAATCAAAATAATTAATAACCAAAATTGATGCACACTGCTTTGATATTTTTATAAACATGCAATTGAAATGAAATTACATTAGTAACATCTTTCTGAATAACTGACTCCACATAATTGACATTAAAAATCAAAGAAACTTAAGGTAAAAACAGTTGAATTTGCTTTTTTTATAGGTAAAAAAACAATTTTACAGAAAAAAATTGCAAATTTAGTGTGATCATAACGTCAAAATAAATCAAAAGCAGATAAAATGTCTTTAAATGTATGGCTATAATTATAAGCCTTCATATAAGATATAAATTATAGTATAAGACATTTATAAGTGACTTTATTAATATTTAAGTCAAAAAATATGTTCAGATATTAGTTATATAGTTTAAAAGACTTGAATGTTTCTTTTTTTTTATTAGTTACTAGCAAATTTTTAGATAAAATTAACTATAATTTTTTTTTTTTAATAAAAATTTTATTGTTTCAGATCATAATAATTTGTGCATTTAAAATACTTAAAGATTAGTAATGGACTTATTTATAATTTGAAGAGGATTTGTTGAAAAATATAGGAGAAATAGTCTGATTTAAAGTTTTTGGTTTGCTCCTTCCATAAATAACCTGCTGAGTTTACAAACTTTTTAAGCTTATATCAAGTGACTTTGAATTTTGTAAAGTTGTTAAAAATGTCTGATATCTAAGATTAAGCACTACACAATAAGATAAACTTGTAAAAAACAAGGTGGAACAGCTTAAGACTTTTTATTAAAAGCTTGGCCTGATTCAGCCTGGCGGTCACAAACCCTGAACTACTGTTATTCAAGCCTATATAACTAAATATTGAAGAACAAAAGCATTATATCAGTGCTTCTGAACCTTTTTCTAGTGGCGGAACCCTTTTCCAAAGTTCAACTTTTCCGCGGAACCCCTAATTTTAATTTTACATAAAATTTTAATTTTTTAATGAAATTTTTTAAATTTTGAAAGGCTTCGCGGAACCCCTGAGAGGCGTTGCGGAACCCCATTTCAGAAGCACTGCATTATATTATATATACCTTTTTGAAAAAATAGATTAATTTAAGTATAATATATTTACATGAGATATAGAGAAATCATCAAAATAGTCTGAGTTTAAAAAAAAATCAAACTAGCCAGAATGAGCTTAATTAGATTGATTTTAAAATAATTTGAAATTAGCCTAAGTTATACTAAGTCCCCTAAGTGTGTTGCAACCCTGCATAATTAACTAAATTATTTAAAAAGTATTTTTGAAGAATAATTACTTATTTACCATACTACAAACTTACTTTTTCTTTATTTGTAAATTGTTGGCTAATTTCATAAAGAGTTACACATGGGATAATTTTTGTTATTTTTTTGAAGTGAGTCACATTCTCTTGAAGAAGGTTATTGTTCAGTTTGTTTTTTAATTGCAACATTACTTCAAGCTAAAAATATGGATTAGATATCATAAACTATATTTTTCATTGGAGTGATATTATCTAACTTTTAATCACCTTATTTTTTACTATTTTTCGGGTGGCTTCGCGTTTAGCCACCAAATCCTTCGCTCTACTGAGCACGAAAAATATTTTTTTTTAAGAGAGTGTTCAACGTTTTTAAAAAGCTAACTGTTATCTAATATAAAAGTTCATTATCGTAAATAGTTAAATAACGATGAAACCAATGCAAGTTGGTTAAAATAAATTTAAATATCAATTTTAAACGGGCTAAATTTAAAGTGTATTTACTGTATTTTTACACTATACTTAACTAAGTTTTACTATTTATACAAATTAGTTATATTGATTTTTTGGTTAAAATAACTAAATAAAAATTGTTTTATTACAAAATTACATGTTAAAATCAACGTTATCCATTCAAAAATTAATTTATATATAAACAAAATATTAGGATAAAATCAATGTGGTAAAATAAAACTTATAAGAATAACTAAAAGTTTTAAATAAGCGACTTTTATAATTTTTGTACATTTAACGTAAAACAAAGTTACACGATTTCAAAAAATAGTTTGAAAAAAGCTTAATTTAAAATATTATATCTAAAAATAAATCTACTTATACAGGGATGATGAATTATTTTATTAATTGTATCTATTTCAATATAAACTAATAAAAAAAAGCATTTACTTACTAATAGTATGATAACAAATTGCATATAGAAAGAATTTTGACTTTAAGATATAAATTTGATAAAAACTGGCAAACGAATATACTTTTTATATTTAAACTAAAAAGAAACTGTTCAAACGTAATAAAACAAAATTATAGATTAAAAAGTTTGATTTAATTAGTTTTAACTAAAAAATGACATAAATAAAATTTATAATAAAAAGAAAAATTTTTAAACGTAATAACTAGAACTCATTTTTAGTATTTATAAGTAATAACTAAAAAATTTTCAACTAAATGATTTTAATACTTATTCTTTCAGTTAAAATAAACACGAAAAACCATTTAAACGTCCTTATTAGAAATGTAGAACCCTTTTGTACACAATTAACAACAGTTATTGGTCGAGGCATGGCTTAATAGTCAATTTAAATAGATATCGTGAGAATAAATGTTCTTTTAAGGTTTAATAGACACGAAAACAAAGTTATAGCATTCGAAATGTTGTTTTTGTACATAAATTAGACAGACAGTTTTAATGGTAAGTTAACAGTTTTAATAGAAAAATAGATAAATTTAGTTTCTAGTAACGAAAAACATAAAAACGCTTATAAACCTCTTATGTAGAGGTGTTTAGTACAAAATTACATAAAATAATAAAATTGTAGTTTAACCAGGTGTAGTATATAAACTTACGATAAAAAAAACTTTTTAACAGAAACAAAAACACAATTATAGCGTCTTTAAAGTTATTTTAAACAAAGTTTTGCAAAAAAAATCAATTGCTGTATTCAATAAAGAAAATAAACTTTCATAAAAAATTCTACATACAATCCTTAATAAAAACATATTTAACAATTCAGATAGTTTCATAACCTGTTCGGCAGTTAATCTTTGTAACAGTTTGTATAGGTAGTATAATTTCCTATGACAATAAACAATTGAAAATTGTTTGGTAAGCAGTTAAAAAAAGATAATCTTACAAAAAACAAACTTTTTGGTAAAAAAAAAATGGTAAAAAAATACAAAAAACTTTTAAAACAGTAAGTAGAGGTTTTTATCACATAAATTAGAAAAATAGTAAAAAAGTATAAGTTAAGCATGTTAAATAAAAAAATTTACAATAAATGGACTTATGGGTTTAAACTACCACAAAAGAATATTTAAAACGACTTTAAAGTTGTTGTAAAAAAATTATTTTAAAAATAAATAAGTTTGTACTGTATCTTATATTTGTTTGATGAACTCATTTTTTAATTTTTTTTTTGAAATATTAGCAAAATAGATATGTAGTTAATTGTTTTATCAAATATTTCTTAAACTTCCATTTAAGAATATAACTGCAGTGCAAAAAAAAAAAAAAATTTATAAGTTATGAAAGTTATAAAAGCTAAATATGAATTTTATAGCAAGGTCTAATGGCCGAGCAGTCAAGGCGCTAGGCTTAATAATATTTAACCACACATGTCTGGGTTCAAAACCTATCACAACTAAATTTTTATCATTAATTGGTGATCTGCTGGACCCACTTTTTAAGATCCGATCTGGATCCTAAACATTTTATGTTTCATGTAATTTTGATAGAGAAAAAAAAACTTATACAAATTAATTATAAAAATTATTTTATATATATAGTTTCTTATAGAATATATATACTCTAGTTTTACAATGAAGTTTAATGTTAAATAATAAAAAAAAAATAACTCCTTATGGCCTTAAAAAATAAATAGTTTGGTCATAAGCTTAACTGTCGAAATAGGATTTTTTTTACTAATGCATTAATCACTTTCTTAAAATCTAAATTTAATTTATTAAGAAACTAAGAAGACAGAATTTTAGTAATTTTTTTTTAATTTAGAGGAAATCACCAAATTATTCTTCTATATTTCTATTAAGCTTTTTATACAAAAGACTTTATCACAAAAATTAGTTAGCAATTTTTTATTTCTGTGAAAAATATTACCTATGGCATATAATTTTAGCTTTCATAAATATATTTAAGTCTAACAAAAAAAATGGGTAAATGGTTCAAAAAGCATAAGAGTGGTTTCGGATTCATAAATTAACTTAGTCATCACCTTTTGACTCACATAGTTTTGAATCTAAATTTTTTTTTTCTTTTAAAGTTTTTTTTTTAAAGTCAGTATAGGAATCATATTAGCTCAGCTGATATAAAACAGGGCTAATTGAAATTACCTTACTGAAATTTTAAGATACTAATTATAATGTATGAGTTCTTCCCAATAAATAATTTTACTTTTATTTATGTGATAAGTCAGAATGTAAGCGTTTACAACAGTGTTTTAAAAGAAAACAAAGTTATAAAAACTACAATCCTGAGTTTCCATGAATTCAAAAAAAAAATCTTTCAAAAAAAACAAAATTACAGGTTTTATTAAACTTATAATCTCGTTTGATGTACTTTAAACGATTGAATGAAACATTGTTTTGTTAATAAAATTTAATTTTTTTGTTTTGATCATTCTTCTTAACATTAAGTCGAGAAATGTTATCGTGATTTATAAAGTAAAAAGTACACAATTTGATATAGTATTTAAAAACTAAAAAAAAAAATTTAAGATATTAAGCAAAATGCAATAGATTTAAATAAAAGTTATTTTTAAGTATCTATAAATACTATCTAACTCAAATTTATTAATTCTGTAACAAACATTTGAATATAAATTTACTGAATCTAAATTGTTTAAAATGTAAAAAAAAAAATTAAACAAATATAATTAAAAAAAATTGAACTCCAATTAGCAACTTTGGTTGAATTCTACTTAAAAAGTAATACCGGTTCAAAAATGTGAGCTAAATAATTACTACAAAGATTTTATTACCGACTCACAACTAATTTTGTGATAGCGAACATTTAAGAGACAATAAAATTGATATAACTTAAATTTTAAAACTTTTGTCTTAAAATATAACAACTAAAGGTTTTAACTTAATAATAAAAACTCAAAAAATTTAGAATTTTCTATTCAAAACAAAATTTCACTGAAAAATTTTTACTAAATTCATAACTTTAACTATAGTTAAAAGTATAAGTATGGTAAAACATAATATTAGACTGATTCTTTTCTATTTAGGTTTCTTAAATTATTGATTTCCTTTTTCTTTATATCTTAAATATAAAACACTTTTCCTTTCATTAAAATGCTTGTCAAATTTTTTGGAGACAACTTCTAAGTAACGATAGTTGTTGCGTTAACCAGCGACCAACTCGCTGTAGGGTAGAGAAAGTCTTTCAATGTAATAACTTCACAGTAACTTAAAAACAACTATTTTCGATTTTATATTCTTATTTTTTAACCAGATCCAAAAATCTATATATACATTATAACCAGTTAAATCTAATAAAACTATTTAATAACAAAAGTTTATAAAGCAAGTGACTATTTTTTAAACTATAAACATTAAACATAAAAAAAAAATACTATGAAATCTTTACTTTTTTAAATAAGCATATAAAACTATAAATTATGATACTTGTAAAATATGATTGCGAAAAACCCTTCGTGTTACGATGTTTTCTTAACTCTTTAATTTTTATTTAATAACGACAAAATAAGCACTCAATGTAATTGGTCCTAGGACCTGGTTTACTGTAAAAAATGCGGTTATCGAGTCGTACACCACTTAAATACAGTTTAACGCCTTTAAGCACTTGTTCAGGGGTACTTGACTATAAAACGATATAAACAACTTCGAGGCTGAAGACGTAAACTGTTTTACAATTTGAATTGTTAACGTGAGACTGCAAGGCCGCAGACGGGAACTATAGCACGATAGGAATCAATTTCGACAGAACTTATACGTTCAGAAAATTGTCTTTTCCATCTTTATGGATGTTGAAGATTGTATAAGATTAGTGTGTAGAAAACTCAAGCGTCGCGCATTATTTTGTACCTTTTGTTCGTGAAAGTAAAAAAATTACATAGTTTTTGTAGTTTATTTTATAACTAAATTAAGGTGCTATACCTATTTACAACCTTAAAGATAAAAATAAAATATTCTTTTTTTATTTACGAATTAATAAATACGGCTAGCAATAGGAGGGTTCCACTGATAGTAAATAAAAATTCTATTAAAAATTATTAATAAAAGAAAACAATGAGATTAAATTATAAATAAAAACTTTATTCTCAAAAAAAAAAGATGAAAAAAAATACTACCGAGGGTAAGGGTTAGTAGTAAGAGTGATAGTAAAATTAAGTTAAATGAAAAATTGAAACTCTTTTGATTAAAAACTAAAACTAAAATAAATTTAAGAAAAATTTTAAACCGAGCAAAAGTGACCCTTCGTGCATATTTAACACCTACTCCATAACAACATCGTTCAAAACCTCAAATGAAACAATTATTGTGAGCTAAAGTTTTAAAATCTGATCATAAAACGCTATTCTATTTTTTTTAATAATTATAAAAAGTATTAAGTCGTATTTTTTAAAATTAAAACAACCTTTAAATAAACTTAGCAGATATTTTTTAAAACATGAGTTTTATAAACATGAAAAATATCTATGATAAGGCAGTATTTTTTTAATTTGTATCTATGCTTTCTTGTAACCAAATGTACCACTCTGCTAAGTTTAGCGGTTGAGAGTCGCCGCCTTTTATTCTCTTCTCTCAGATTATTTCATTTATAAGCAGTTAATGCACTTGAATGAGGTTTTTTTTTTTAGTTTTTACTGTTTTGCAGTTAAATATAAGCTATTGCTTTTGTTGGCGGCTTTTTGGAGCATTTAGTTTGTGAATGGTTTTGATCTCGTATAAGCGAACGATTAGTTCGCTTTTATTTTGTTTCATGAGGTTAGTTTGATTACATGAAAATTCAAATTCGGACAACTCAAAAGACTAGAATACATGAATTAAAGAAGCTGAATACTAAGTGTTCGTTTAAGCTAACTGGGTGCACGATTAGTCAAATTCGGACAATTCAAATTTCGACAATTCAAATTCTTAAAAAAATGTTTAAAAGACTTTAGCCAAAAAAGTAATATAAATTTGAAAATGATGAAAATTGCAAAAGTAGACCTTATTAATATCTACAAGCCACTTTTTGATTTTTGCAAAATCTTAAATAACTTTTAAGATATTTTAAAATTACTAAAAATAACTATGTTTTTTACTTCATTTAACCCATATCTCAAAAAATATTAAATGTTTTGCAAAATGAAAAAATTGATTGTAGATATTTTTACATATATGTTTTCATATTTGACAAATATACATCACTTTTTTAGTTGTAGCCTTTTCAGTTTTTTTTCAAGAGATTGAGTTGTCCGAATTTGAATAATCATGCACCCGGTTAGTTTAAACGAACACTTAGTATTCAGCTTCTTTAATTCATGTATTTTAGTCTTTTAAAAGAGACGAAAATTTGATTAATTGGTGCTTTATGTTGTATAGTATTTTTTAATCTTTATTTTCTCAATTTTATTATAAATGCATTTGATCACCACAGACTCGAATTACGTTTAACAGTAGTATAAGCAACTTATGTATAAAACCTTTAGTAAATAGTAAGTAAGTCATATTAGATTACTTATCAAATATAATTTAAGCGTTAGATTGGGGACATCTCTTATATAAGTTAAAGCGCAGGTTGAGTTATAAATCAGGCCCTTAACATTATATAAGTAGAATACTCCTTGTTTGCGATATAATTAACATATTTACATCAACAATCAACCACACAAACTTATATTATTTAGACTTTTAGATAGTAAATATAATAGTATATTACAAGCTAGCATAATCATATACATAACTATACTGCTATTTTATAGATAACAGTAAACTTGGAATAATTTTACAACTACTTTTTTTTTGTAAAAGAGTCCTATACTATTTACAAACTACAAGTGGTTTACTTTCAAATATTATCATATTGTTTATTGTACATTTTTGAATTTAGGCATCAAAACCTAAGCCACTTTAACAGGACACACAAAAAGTAGAAATAAAATATATGAGTTTACATTCTACAATTTAAGAAAAATTAACATATTTGAAATAATTAACAATTTTAAGTGATTTTTTTATAACTATAAGGCAATAACTTAGTACATGCAAAAAAGAAAAAATTAAACATTTATAAAAACACAAAGTATAAATATTCATAAGTAAATGTTAAATTTTTAATTAAGTTGTGAAATAACAGTTTTAAAAACTTTAAAAAGTTTCTTTATAAAAATTTTAACATATTTTTTTTTTAAATATTTAATTTTTAATTAATAGCTAAATTTAAGAAATTATAAGAAATTAAAATGTTTTTTTATATAAGCTAGTTTTATCTTTGAAACGGTTAGAATTCGGCACGTCTTATGCAAACTTATAAAGTCTTAACGTTGGCTATTAAAATTTTATTAGAAGTTTAAATAACATCATATTATATTGTAAAAAAAATTTAGAGGTTGTGCTAAAGTGTATTTATAAAGCAATGGTAGTTTATAATGGTATCAAAACAAATAATTATAAATATTAAAAAAAAATGAGTGCGAAGCGAATCTTTCGTACTTTATTACCTTTAATTGATATTAATTTTTGTTTTTAATATCTAATCTAATCAAAACCGCTAAAAAATGTTTAAAAATGTATGTGTGAGACTAGATGACCGGAATCCACAACAATCCATTGACCTTAAATGTGACAATAGTAGTGACCTTTCTTTTTTTCTTCTTTATTAGTTTTTTTTAATGATTAAATTGAAAACTCTTTTTTTTTATTTGGCTTTTTCATACTAAGTTTTAAATTACTTTTTCCGAAATTAATTTACTTGAATAACCAAGGGAAAGAAAAGTATTTTGAAGTGTTTTCAGCTCCTTCAAGATAGCAAGGAGAACAAAGTCTGGTGAAAAACTTCATAACATCCGTTAAAACTCCTAACTTCTGCTTGACTAGACCAAAAATCCTTACAGAACATATAATGTCTCTAAATTCAACTTTCGATGGATTTTAGTTATATGTACCCCATCAACTGATCGTTTGACACAAAACATCTAAAAGCTTAATGAATTGTTGTGGACTTTTATTTTGCAAGCTCTAGGATTTTATTAAAGATAGTTTACTTATGTAATCCTGGACAAGACGTACAAAGAGGTGTGCGACCTGATAACCAAAAATTTCTTCGTGCACCAAGTCCCAGGACCAAATATTTTGAGCGTCTTTATTTGTCGTTTAATAAACCAATAACAATTTAGAAATATTTTAGTTTGTTGTTTGTATTCAACTATGACAAAACTGTTCTCTTTGATATCTTGAAGGCGAGTAAAAAACACTTAAAAATATTTTCCTTGCCCTTGGTTATCCAGGTAGTTTAGTTTAAAAAGTTATAACAAGAGCAAGAAGTTCAATAGCTTTTAAAATTACCGGCCTGCAGAAGTGTCCAGTGTACTAAGAACTTCCGTTAATTGGCAATACTTCTGAGAACTTAAAAAAATCTTTGAGGAAGTAAACCAGGTTTAACGGCTTTATTCGTTTAAGAACAATTTTGTATACAGATCGACCTCTAAGCGGAGTTTACAAAGATGTTTCCCCCACCCAAAAAAGTAACATAATCTATAAGTTTAGTTGTCACTGTGGTAGTGACTACGTGGGAAAAACATCTCGAAGGTTTTTCGTTAGAATCGATCAGCATGTTCCAAAAATATTGAAAAACTGGTATGATGGTCGTCTGGAAAAACCTGCGAAAAAATATTTCTCTGCGATTTGACAACATCAAGTGGACAATCATGAGTATGCGCGAAACATAAGAAAGAGAACTTTTTAGTTTTAAGGAGAGCAGAAGCTCATTTCAGATACATATTCTGAAAGACGAGCGTCATTATATTTACGGTATAACTTTTACGGTTTTTACTAAAGTTCTTGGTTATCCTTAATTTTATGTGCGTACGCTTTGGTTCAATATACAGGAATTTTTCAGCTTTATTTTCACTAGTTTTCAATTTTTCATATAAATTCGCCCTTATTATGTACTTATATTACTGAATGTTATTTTAGCTAGCAACTTATGTGTCTCTTCAGCTGTAAATAGTAGTGTTGTTGGACATCAACGTGAAGGTTTTAATTACTTTCACGTCGATTGTCTTAAAGTCGAACTCATTTTAAGGTTATTTAAAAAAACCTTTGTTTTTTTTGTTAGATCATAAAATTCATTCCTATAAATATCACTTTGATTGAGAATATTAAACAACTGCTAGTTGACGCATCGTGTTAAAAGCAATATAGAATCAACTACCGATCACGCCGGGTTTCATGCTTTAATCAGCATGTTACATCATGCAACCATGTCTTGACCAGGTTCAAGTTATGTAAGAAAGACGTATATAAACAGCCGAGCGACCGAGAAAGCAGAACATTTGGATTTCGACGTTAACAAGAAGCATCACTACGCCAGTTTCCAGTCCGAAGCTTAAGCCGCCATCTTGTAAAAGCTAGCTGACATCTGGGAAAATCTTCTCTTGGCGCTCTGAGTGTAAGTCGCAATCTTGGAAAAGCTAGATGATCTCCGGCAAAACACTCTTATTCAAGTATTTGTTTGTTTATCTGAAACATATACTTTGTACTTAACTTCATAACTTCGTAGTTTTTATATCTTGCTCTATATACATTTTGTATACCTACTATAGCAACGTCGACAGGGCGTACAACTCGATTTGAAATGTTAATGTGCCATACTCATCATAAGCCTACACATACTGTAGCAGAAAAGCAGCAACAACTTCCAGTTTGGATCAATTTGAACATTGAACTCGACGCATAAGCCCACGCATTCGGTGGCATAAACTTATTACTCTCATCTTTCATTTTCTTTATTTAGATATTGTATCTTTTTGTCTCGCGCGCTCTACATCCGGTGTCTATGAGGAAGTATAAGTCCCTACTTTCTGAACCAGTAAACTATACGAGCAACCATTTTTTACAGCCCAACTAGAATTGTGAAATACATAAAGCCTTCTCAAGTAATTACCTTTCTTTAAGTGTCTATGATTGTATTGTGTAATAAAGCTCATAGATACTTTCTAATCTATATTTGAACTTAAATTATAAGTAAAATGAATCGGGTACTAGCTCTTACACACTCTTGCACTCCGTCGCAACCTTAAACAGGTGTTAAAAATTTTTGAAGATAACATATCAAGAACTAATTTTTTATTATCCAACAGCTTCTTGACTATGTTTTTTACAAACTACATCTACTAATTAAAAATAAAGTTAGTTAGAAAAAAAGCTATAACTTTTTACTTTTTTATAAATTTCAAAATTAATGACTATAAGCAGTCCATGGCCCATGCTTCTAATTATGCCTTACACTCTAGTAAATACAGTTTAAAGAGACTTAGGAACTTCATATTTGTGTTTAATAATCTTATAAACTTAAAGTTATCACTTCAGTCTGAACAAATTAAGATAAAAAAAAAATGAATTTTAAAATATCTAGGTTTACTGAACTTTTGTTATTAGTCAAAAAAAAAAAAGAAGGTTTTTAGACGAACTAATGTTAATTCGGTAAGGCAATATAGTACTGCACTACCGAACACATTTACTGCACTAAATGGAGTATATTTTCCCAGAAATAAAAAATAAATTATGTTTCATTTTAGGTGGTTTTTGTTATAATTACCTTTAGTGCAAAGTAGGATAAATTTAAAAGGATAAATTCTATTACATATTTGGTTTTAAGAAAACAAATAGAGAGATCTCAACTACTTGAGAAGAAATAATGATTTTATTCTTTCAAGAATTAATTTTACAAACTAACTTTCGTTTCGGTCAAAGACTTTGTCAGTGCTTAAAAAAATCTTATTCTAATAGAATTATTCTATTTGAATAAGATTTATTTAAGCACTGACAAGGTCTTTGACCGAAACTTAGTTTGTAAAATAAATTCTTGAAAGGATAAATTCTATCAATTTGTAGTTTTAAATTTTTAGTGGGACCCCTTAAAAATTTAACCTAATTAATCAACTCATTTTTCTTAAATTAATTAAGAATAATGTGTTATGTTTATGAAAACTTGCTGCTTATTAAAGCAGGGGTTAGCAGAATTATAAAAAAGAATGTGTCAGAATTACATGAAACAGGTTCTGTGTGCTAAATTTAAAGAAAAAGGTACTTTGAAAGCCACAGTATTCTTAAAATAAAAAAATAAAGTCATAGAAATAAGTTTTAGTTATATCAAAGCAGTTAGTGTGCATTTTTAATGGTCCAATATAATTTTGACTAAAACTTTTGTGAAAGATTGCTTTAAAACTGTAGTAGAATATAATTAGTTGCTAAATAACTCTTTTGTTTTTTAAATTAATCATTCAAAAAAATGTACAACCCTTATAATCTCTGTTAATTAGAATATAATAATTTTCAAAAATTATTTTGTTTTGTTAATATTAAAAAAACTACAGGGTTGCCACTCGGTCAGGAAAAGTCAGGAAAAGTCAGGAAAAATTTTAAAAAATGACAAAAGTCTGGAAAAGTCAGGAAAAAATGGGGGGTTTTGAAAAAAAGTCAGGAAGAGTCAAAAAATTTTATAAAAATCAAAAAAAAAATCAGATTTTGTCAGTTTAAATTCCTTGTCTTCAAAGCCTTCAAATGATAAAAAGTCTTTTAAAGTCAGAAAAAAATTCCAAAATTTTCCTAGAATTTTACAAAAATATTTAATTTTATTTCTAATGCTTTCATCTGGTATAAGTTAGTAAAACATCATTTATAAAATTGCAAAACTTTTCTATTAACATTTTGAACAAGTACTCTATTTGAACAAGCAGATTTTGTAAGCTTTTTAGTATTGATGATCTGTAGCAAGGACATTTCCATAGTGAAACTGATATATACACGAAAAATTATCTAGAATAATTTTAGAATCAAAGTGTTTTTTGTTTAAGTAAATAATTGAGATCTTTATAACTAAGCAGTAAGTTTAGTATTTTTTGTAACTTTAGTTAATGTGTATACTTTACCTCTTTAAAATCTTTTCAAAGTTGTTTAAATTTATAAAATTAATTATAAGAGAGGTATATGCCAAGATTAAGTTTACTTATTATTTTAATTTTTTGTAGAGTAACTTAAGTTTTTAAAGTGAATAAGAGTACATTTATTTGTTACAAATTTTATACTAAATGATAAGAGTAAAAATTTTATACAACAGATATATAGTTTACTTTTTTATGTCTTTTTTTACAGTTACTTAAGTATATTCTTTTTAATTGTTTTAAATTTAAGGATTTTATATTAAATAGTTTGGGTAGTATTTTATTAATCTAAGTGAACAACATGTATAAGTAAAGCATGTTTTAAGTAAATACATAATGTCGTTTCGTTTATTTAGATACATTTATGCTAGGAAATTCTAAAAAATTGTGTTCTTTATTGTTTTATGGTTTCAACTGTAAAAACTTGTTATTGTTTCCAGATTTTAGTTGTGAAAGTTCGTTATTAATTCAAGGTTTTAATTGTAAAAGTTCCTTACATGTTGCTTGTTTATCTAAATACATTTATGCTAGGAAATGCTAAAAAATTGCGTCTGTTTTTAGACAAGCTGTTTTTATAAGGTAATAATACAAGTATTTTGCTGATAGAGCTGTTTATTACAAACATCAATCATACACAGATGGTTCAATAGATGTACTGGAAGTTTGATGATAGAATTTAGCAAAATCTACTGTTTTTAACCTGTATTAAAATTAGATTGAAAGCTTTATATAGTTTTAAGTGTTAGATTATGTATTTTAGAATAGGTTTAATTTAGGAGTTTGATTTAGAAAAGTCAGGAAAAGTTTGGTAAAAAGTCAGGAAAAAGTCAGGAAATTTTTCTCAGCTTGATCAGTGGCAACCATGAAACTAACTTGTGCAAAGTTTTAGCTGATTTTAAGGAACGTACACAATAGAGGTTTTTGATTTTTGTAATCAACCCCAATTTAAAATACAGGATTGCTATAAACCTGGAATCCTGGATAAACCTGGGATTTGAAAATTTATCCTGGTGAAAATCCTGGACAAGATGTTAAACTGTATCCAAGTGGTGTATGACTTGATTTTTTTTTGTATAATAAGTCCTTGGACCAAATTGCTTAAGGGCTTTTTTTGCCATTTAATATAATAAACTACTATCTTAAATTATCTTGTAAAAAAAAATTGGAAAATCTAAAATTTGACCTATTTTGAAAAAAACAATGACTTTTTAACAAAAATTACTAAAAAACCTCAAATCTAGATTTTTAAACAATTTTTACATGAAAAATTATGAAATTTTGATTAGCTTCAAGAGATCTGTCTCATACAATCATAATTTTTGGTTATTCTAGGTTTTAATAAGGGCATAGGGAAGCAGGGGTCCACTTTGATTTTTACCTGTCTATTTTGTAGAATTTAGTCTGAGCTATCAGAAGTTTTTAACCACATGACAAAATTTAAAGTTACTATTGAGATATAAGCAATCAAAGTTAGTGACTTTAATAGGTTCCTTATGGAAGGCACAAAAAAAAAACTTTTTTACTATAATTATATTTCCTTCTTTATTTATTAACTAATCTATTCAAGTTTGTGCAGGAAGTCCATTACTATTATGTTACTTAATATAATGTAAAAGTTGAATAATTTAGAAAAAAAAAACAAAAAAAACAACATGCTTTTTTTGTCTTTTTATCTAGTTTTTTTATTTCAAAATTAATTGAAAATGAAATTTTTCCTGAAAATTTGAGGTCTCTAGTTAAAAAATTGTAGGAAAAGATAGATTTTTAGCAAATTTTGATATTAATGAGAAAATTAATCCTAAAAAATGTGCGGTCCATTGGTTTGAAATGGAAACTTTTTACAAAAAGTCTATATCACCGAAACTAATTGAAATTTTTATATTCTATAAAAACTAGCTTAAAGTTTATATCAAAAGCTTGAAATAAGAGCAGATGTAAATTTTTGTGAAAAAAATTTCAGAACACTCTATGCCCTTGATGTTTCATTTATTATATAGAACCCATTCAAATTAGCATTGCATTATCTTTCAAATTTTCAATACAATTTAAGAGAGTTTTTAACTTAACTAAAATTTTACTAAAAAATTAGTAGTTCCAAAAACCTAGAAGAAATTAAGACCTTGTAAAATTTTCAATAAATCTTCAACCCTGAAAATTTATAAGACTCCAAAAATGTTACCTAAAATTTTTTAGCTGGAAATTGTTTTATAGGTGGCAATTATCACAAAAATAATGGATTTAAGATGGTTATAAAAAGTTTTAAGGAGGTATTTTTTGATTTTATGTGATCTTTTATCAATTTTTGTTAGTTTTCTTTAACTTATTATTATTTTTATTTATTTATTATTATCAAATCAAGAAAAGTCACTGTGAAACTTTGTTCAAGTTGTCTTCAATTTTGCAAACTGTTTTTTTTTGTGATAATTGCCACACGCAAAACACATTTCAACTTAAAACTCTAAAGTTGCATTTTTAGGTTCCATATGTTTTACATTAAGGTTGTTTTCAGAAAATTTCAAACCTCTGTTGTGAAAGTGTTTTAAAATAAGCTAAAATCTTGCACAAGCTGTTTTTATGATGTTTGCCAAAAAAAAATCAATCTAAATACTCAATGGTTACATTTTTGTAAGTGCACAATAAAAATATAATGAAAAAGTCTTTTGCACACTACTTTATTAAGTAAATGCATTAAAAGTATTTTTGATAATGCTAATTATTATAAGCTTAAATTTTTCATCTTCTTTATTTCTAAACTTTGATTTTACAAAAAATTTTTGACACAATAACCTACATGCCCTTATTGAATTATTAATTGAATTAAGAGTTAAAAAAAACAAGTTTAATACATCATGGTGTATACAAGTAAATTTATACAGATACAAAGTTTTAACTTAATTCTAGTGAACATTAGTTAAGTAAAAATGTGTATTTGATTCAAATAAATATGTTTAGTTAAAAATAGATTAAGACTGAATAGTCATTATTCATATAATTAAATACTTTTTTCACCTAAAGAATTTCTTTTGTGCAATACACTGAACTGCATAACCCAGTGTTTTAAAATGTTTGTGCCAAGTGCAAAAGCAATTTTATAATAAACCTAAGCTGACTGAGACTAGTTTATTGTCTCTCAGACTAGGTTTTTGCCTCATAAAGCTGCAACCCTGTTTAATTTAAAAGCATAAAATAGTTAGTCCTTTATAAGTAAATATTTGTTTAATTAAACAATAAACAAAAGTTTCTTACAAATGT
Organism: Thalia democratica; assembly: GCF_965202585.1. Classification (NCBI taxonomy): domain Eukaryota; kingdom Metazoa; phylum Chordata; class Thaliacea; order Salpida; family Salpidae; genus Thalia; species Thalia democratica. The sequence continues at coordinate 170,700 of NW_028139250.1, forward strand.
TTCAAGTATGAGATACTTCTATCTTATATAGTTAACAGAAAAACTTAAGTTAGTTTGACATGTTTTACAAAGTTTTTGAATTTACAAATGTTATAAATATTGTGATGTAGTAATTATGTTGAATATTTTTATACAGTGAGTTTGAATATATGCTGCTTTTTGTTTTGTTATCAATTTAAGAACTTTAGAGTTTAAATTTTTTTTTAATAATTGCTATAAAAGGTTTTTAAATAGATGGAAGGGAAGATATTAGAAAAATGTTTTAAACTGTTTGTGTGCACGACTTAAATTTACTTTTAATTTTATTGGGTTTTTATTTTTTTAAAAGGAGTTTTGATAATGTATAAATATATTATTCCTCTTGCTTTTCTTGTTTAGTGATTTAGTCTTATCTGCTATTTATTTGGAGTTTTTCTAAGCTTCAAAGTTTTTCTAGGCTTCAAAGTCTGCAATCAAATTTAGTATTAAATTTTGAGTACAGTAACCTCTCGCATCTTTACGCACTTATGACAATACACACTCTTGTTTTGTTACGCATTTTAGATTTCTAAAAAATTCAAAAAGAACATTTTTTTTTTTAATATTGCACAAGTTAGGTTTATTGTATATTTTTAATTTAGAATATGTTTTTAAATGCTAACGCACCTCTCTACATCTTTTGACTTTGTAAACTTATGTTCCTTGACTAATTGATAAACATTTAGTTATACCTCATTCTATCAGAAATTTTGTTAACAATAAGAGATTAATTTTAAAATCTGAAAGAAATATGACTGTTGTAATAATAAAAGTATAATAAAAGTATAATGAAATAATAAGAGTTTAAAACACAAATAAATAATACAGCACTCTTGCCCTATATATGAATAGACATCTAATACCTAATGAAACTTCCTAGCAAAAAGTAGCAGTTATAGTTTATAAATATAGAGCTTACAATTAACACAAATCTCATTTGTTTTTTAAGTAAACATATCACTAAATTTCATTTGATGTTTTTTTTTAGTTTAAGTTCTTCTGTAACACTTGTTTTGCACAGCAAGCGTTGAAACTTTCCGCACATTGCATTTAATTAATTGTAATGCTCACCAGCACCAGTTACAGCTTTGGAAGAATACAACTGCACGTTAAAACTGATGGTCTTCATTAACATTGGTTTAAAACCTTCGAATTCAAATTATTTTTGCTCTGAAAAATATTCTTCTTCTAAAAGATGAAATCAATTACAGCACCAAATGCATATTTTTATAAAATGCTATAGAAACAAGTTTTAATATAGACACCACAAAAACGCTTAATTGTAAATTGAATTTGCTAAGTAGAATAGAATATAACCGATAAGTATCTTTTGTCTTCATATTTATAAATAAAGTAAATAAATTGTTATATTAGAAAGTCCCCAGTCTGATTTTAACTAGAAGCAATATCAAAAAACAGCCATTATAGTTAGTATATTTGGTACCTCTTGTATCTTTACAATCTCTTGTATCTATACGCCTTTTTTTTTCTGTGGACACAATGTGCGTCCATAAGCAATAAGCTACTGTTTGTCGTTTAGTATTTTCCATTTTATTTTTAAATCTGTATAATTGTCTTTTTAATTCCAAATATAGTTTGCCAGTTCTGTTGTATGTCTTTTGTTAAGGTTGTTGAATGAAGATTTATGATTCCTTGTTTAAAACTGTTTCCCGTAGATCCCACGTACTGTTTGGTTGCTTTATTGGATGTTACTGTTGCTCTATAGATTATTTAAGAAGTTAGGCATTGATTGTCTAAAGGGCAAGAGTAATATGTCACAAGACCCTTCTATCAAAAAGAGAAACAAAAAGATATATATCTTTTTTAGTTTTTTTAGTTTAACTGTAAGTTCTAAAAAGGTAAACAGTTGAAAAATTTCAGTAGTACATTCTTTTACAAAAACCACCTCTAAAAAAATTTTCATATGCAACGCAATTAAGATATCATGCAGTTGTACAAGTAATTTTAGAAACAAAATTTTAGAGGCACATAACAATAAAATTTTAAACAAAAAATAGAAACCATAAAAGTAACACAAAAGATAAATTTTGCAATTGCTATAAGCCCTTTAAACCACCAATGACTGATTTCTAATATATGTAAATATATATAAATGTATATAAAACCACAGTAACATTCAGTAAAGCAACCAAACAGTAAATATCTCCAATGTAAAAAAATTGTAAATATCTGTTTTTTATTTATTAATTAGTTATTTAGCTCCAGTTTTGTTTGTGGAGCACTATTGACCACAACTTTAAAATAAAACTATAACAATAGTTATATATATGTATAAGAACATTAAATTTAGTTTTGTTTAAACTTGTTTTAAATTGTTTTATGAAAGTTTGTAACAAATTAAACTAAAATATTAATAAATAGAATTTTAGTTTTAAGTTTGAGCTCAAACATTTTTATTGTAATTTATTGTAAAGATAATTAAAATTGGTTAAGGTAATATTTTATTGATAAGAAGTGTATTTTTATACTTGTATTTCAGTAAAATCTTAAAATTTTGCTTTGATTTTAAGAGTGATGCAAAACTAATTAGCAAATTTGTTTTATTAAAAAAATATTTAGAAGTAGATAGTATTCACTTTGTAATGGCAACAAGTTTAAGAAATTTGTGTAAAAGTTTGGTTTCAAGAAAGTTGTTTAGCTATGGAAAGAAATTACAAGTAGCAACTAAAACTATTGCGTCACTCAATAACAAAAATTGTGTAAGGGCGTTTTCAAGTTCTGAAAGATCAAGTAAAAATAGTTCAGGAAACGAAAAATTCATACATGATATTGAATCTGGATGGCCTGACGAATTATTAGGACCAGTTGCTCCAGCCAATCAAAAGTTTCCATTACCTGGTAATATTAGTTTAAATGTTGGATAATTAATTACCAATTTAGTTAATTATAAAAATGTATGCTTAGTTATAATATCTTTAAATATTTTAGTTAACCAAAGTTTTTATAGATAGATAAAACTTAAAATACTAAACATCTAACACTTTTACTGGAATTATAACCAACTTTACACACTCTGTGTTACTAAAGTTGCTTAGTTTTTTCACATAAAATATGACTCAGAAGTTGGAAATAAAGTACTATTGTATAAAGTTTGATATTACTGATTGTTACAAATTGTTTAAAAATAAAGTTTAAGAATCTTTTTCTGTTTTTGGCTTATCACTTATATTTCTTAGAGTAAGTAAATTGTATGATTAATATAATTTGTAGTAAAATAGTGTTGTAGGAAGGGGTCAAACATTTTTATTACAAAAAATAATATTAACTCTCATTTAAAAGCTAAAAGTACAAACTACAAGCCAGTTTTTATAGAATAAAAAAAAATTTGAGATATTACAATTTTTAAAAACGTTTCCAATACAAATGTATGGACTGCAAATTTGGAGTCAATTTCCTTTGAAATTAAAAAAATTATTTAAAATCTATCTTCTCCTTGTTTTTTGAGCTAGACACTTCAAACTTTCAGAAACCGTTGTTTTTTAATTTTAAAGACTATAATGTTGCGATTTGAGAAAAATTTAAATTTATAGATAAAAAAAGTGGTTTCAAAATTTAAAAAATCCTGCATTAAATCTATTTAAAAATTATTAATTGAATTTATGTGAAAATTTGAAGATTGGTTGGAAAATGAGGGAGAAGGTAGATTTTTAACGATATAGTCTTTTTTTTTTGCAATTTTGGCTTGCACCTTCTGTTTAGAACCTATTGAGGTCACCGACTTGGATTGCTTATATCTCAAAAATTACTTTTAATTATTTAAAGCGGTTAAAAATGTCTGATAGCTCAGATCAACTTGTAAAATTCAAGATGGACACCCCTATTTAACAGTCATTAATATATTATGACTTTATTTTGTATTTTTACTTGATAAGTATTACAATGTTTCTCAAATGCAAAGAAAGTGATTAATTATTTTTCTAAGCATTTTAAGTTAGAATTAAGACTTCAAAATAAAATAAGTACTACTTATATAATTAAAAAACAATCTAATTTTGTATACTTCCATTAACAGAGTTTTAGCTTCAGATTTTTGATATTTGTTGACTATAAAGTCTGTAACTCTATGTAATTTCAATTGTATTATTATTCAGGGTTGCCAAAAATTCTGGAATCTTGGAATACTTTAAATTTGATAATTCAGATAAAAATACCTGAATTTTAATAATTTTTACATGAAAAGTTATGCAATTACTATTCAACACTAAAAAGCTAACACTTTTTTACATTAAGTTTAGTTCTAACTACTGAGTTGAAAACAAATTTGACAGAGTAATCTATCCAAGATCCAATTCTATTTGAATTAGGTTTACAATTTGAAAATCTGCTTTGCGGTGAAACAGTGTAATTTTGTTTTTTAAAATAATAAAACTTTAAGTTTGATTTAATACTAAAATGAACCAAAAATAATTCTTCTTTAAAAAATCTTGAAGAAATTTCGAAAAAAGATTTTGCAACCCTAAGTATTGTTATTAGTTTTATCTTATTCGTTTAATTGTCTATAACAAATTAATGTTAACTTTTAGCTAGAGTAACATAATAATTATTTGTCTTAACTAAAAGAGATTGCTCAATTTACTGTAATGTAAAGAGCTTATTTAAAAAAAGAGATGTTAATTAAATATTTTGTTCACAACTGGGTTTTGGTGACAATAAATTGTGACCTCTTCAAGTTAAATAAAATACTAAACTGAGAGTATTATATAAATACTAGAAACAAACTAACACTTAATAAGTAATTTTACAAAACTTAAAGTAAAATATCACTTAATAAGTTATCAAAATTTGTTTAGATTATATGAAAACACTAGTCCCAATTTTAATAAGTGAAAATGATGATATTAAATATTTAGTAAAAAATACACTCCTTTTTAAACACCAAATAAAACGAGTTTTGTCTGGTTAATCTAATTTATTAAAACAAACAATAATAAAGGTTTTGAGTTTAAAACTTAAACTAAATTAGTTTAAGGGCATAGAGGGGGGGAGTCCACCTTGATTTTTACAAGTTGATCTCATTTTATAAAGTTTTATCTGAACTATTAGACATAAGTATTTTTTAAGATGTGAGCAGTCAAAGTCGGTGACCTCAATAGGTTCCTAATGAAAGGCACAAACTAAAAACGCAAAGTAAGACCATTTCACTAAAAATATATCTTCTCCTTCATTTTTTAAGCAATCTTCTTCAAATTTTCACAAAAAGTGTATTATTAAATTTTAAAACGATTGAATGCAGGATTTTTTTTAATTTTGAAAAATAAAATTTTTATAAAAAAAAACACCTATTTTTTTGATTTTTTATCTTTAGTTTTTGTTTTTAAATATTTTAAAAATTCCAACATTCAAAATCTTTTAAACTATAAAAGGAACATTTCCTGAAAATTTGAGGTCTCTATCTCAAAAAATAAAGGAGAAGATAGGTTTTTATTGATTTATTAAATTTCCGAGAAAATTGACCCTGAAAAACTTGTGGTCCATACCTTTGTATCGGAAACTTTAAAAAAAAAATTACAACATCTCAAAAGTTAAATAATATTTTTCAATTCTATAAAAACT
>NW_028139251.1:0-172147 GCF_965202585.1 Thalia democratica
ATTTAGTGTTAGTAAAATGTAAGCTTTGACTAAAAATTTAACTTACTGACCAGCTTATTATTATACTTACAAAAATTGTTAACATTACCTTTTTGTTAATTATTTTCAATATTGAAGATTTTATAAAATCAATATCCACAACAAATAATGCTAATATATATACACAATTCAATATATTTCACAACTTTACAAAAATCACTGTTCAGTCATTTAAATTGTATAAAGTTGTTTTATAAGTTAGTTGAATTTAGACTTAGGAATATTAAAAAAAAAACAAGTTATTGAAAACATATAGTTACTAAATTCTATAAAGTAGGTTATGTCTTAAATTAAAAAAACTAAACCCACTATATAATAATCTTAAGCGTTCTAGTTTAAATAATTTTGACTAGTCTTTTATTTGAATTAATACTTATAATGGAATAGTTGTTTTTAATAAAAATTTTGGGCTCCACTTAAAAGCTTTGACAGTTGAAGAGTCTGTGTTATCATCTTATTATATTAACTTTTAAAACTAATATGTGTTCTTTCAAAAAAAGCATTTAGTAACTGTTTTTAATATATCTTACAATGGTTAAATTAAACTTGTTTAATGAACCATAGCCCAGATCAGGGTTTTCCAAAGTGGGCCATGAGCAGTAAAGGAGCCACTGAGGGGGCCATCAGCTCATATTTTGAAACTTAGACTAGATGTTCTGAAGTTGATGATGAAAAACAAAAGAAAAGGTCTTATGTGTTTTTAATGGTAGCTTTGTAACTTACCGTAGATGTTCTTGAGTTCAGATGAAGGGCAAAAAAAAAGACCTTAGGTATTTCAATGGCAGTTTTTTGAGTATTCTTGTTGAGGTGGGCAATAGTTTTTTTTAATTTCTTTAAAGGGGCCATTCGAAAAAAAGGTTGGGAAACCCTGGCCTAAATGATAAGCTAGTTTCAGTACTTTTAAAAAATTACTTTTTGAGATTGACAAGGAGATTGTATCAGTGTTTTCATAATTGCTTTAAAATGAGTTCTTATAAACTCCATACTTTAAAAACTTTTTGGTATTACTAAATACATTATATAGACATTTGTTAAGAAATCAAGTACATTTGAGTAATTTATATACCAAAACAATTTAGACAATCTACTATCTTTAGTGTTTAACTCAATACTTATTAGAGCTTTAATAAAAAATAAACTTCTTGCAGATGTAAATTACTACAAATAATTGTTTTAATTGAGCTTAACAAACTGGAAAATAAACTAAGTTAACAAGTAATTAGTTACTGCTGGTAAAATCAGTTTTTGAATTAAAATGTTTTAACAATTAAAGGGTTATAACTTACTAGAAAATTTAGTTTGTATAAAATTTAAATAGTACCGTACTTCAAATACTCAAATAGAATTTAGTCACAACTTAGTTTGCAGGCTGCATTGTAAAACAAAATATTATACTTTTTAAAAAACTATAAATAGTTTATTCAACAAACAAAAAAAATGAAACATTGCTTAAAAACGTTTAGTTCAAGGACCTCGGGAACACAAAAAGAACTCTCAGTCATCAAGTTGCATACCCAACTTTATCAAAATTATAATGAGCTAAGACATAAGAAAAGAATTTAACAGTTAAAATTAGGGGCGTAGCTAGCTCAAAAAAGTTACGAATCTACAAAAATTAAAACATCTGAAATGACCCAGGAACACAGCAACTTAAACTACCTAAATGTTGTTGAATTTATTGTGAAAATATGCATTTATGTTGTTATTTCAAAAATGGAATGTTGAAGTACGAGTGATAACTGTATACAAGGCAATTTATTTTGCTCCACACCCCATATGACTCTTTATGTGTTGCCACTTGTGTAAACCCAGAAAACATTCATTAAAAATAAGTAAAAGAAAATCACAATTTAACTCAAAAACATTTATATTGTTTTCAAAATCAAACATTTAACGTAGTCAATAGTAACAACTAGTTATGCAAATTTTTGTAACATAAAATTGTATAATTTTGGTTTTTGAAACTATAGCTTCCATTAGAATCAATTTTGACAAAAAAAGCTTTAACGCGCTAAATGTTACAATTTGGATGTATTCAATTCGTTTAATCTTTATGACACTAAAATGCTAAAGAGTGCATATATGTCATAATTATCTCTCAAGAGTGCATAACTAAGTATAAATGAATACTAAAAACTAACAAAGCAGAGTATTTTCAAGCTAAAATAAAAGCAAGTTTTTTCGCGCATAAGTATACGTTTCTGCAGATTTGCAACTCTAAAAGGAAAAACTAAAAATTAAACTAGTAAGCTTTACAACATCTAATATTTTCCCAAACAAAAATATCCAAAAAACTAAAATAAAATTTTTATATGATAGTATCTAAGATTAAACGCACATAAAGTATATGTTGAACTCTACATTAGAAGGTTGAGTTTTAATCAGATTTTTTTTTTTTTTTAAATTTATCCATAATTTTTGCAAATAACTTAAACTTTTATACATTTTATAAGACTTAAAAAACTTAAGTCAAAATTTGAAATCAAGTTTTAATAAAAGCAATTAAAGATTTTTACTCTGTGGGCTATGGATGTTGGTGGGCCAACATCTAAAGCCTTAGTTGGGTCAGGTTGACTTCCTGTGGGCAGATAGTCAACCTGACCTTTTTGTTCATACTTCTCATTTATACTTATGAATTTGGACATAATAATTTTAAATTACTTAATGCTACTCTAGGCTACTTTATATAAATCAGACAGACAGTTTTGAGTGATGAATCTTTTATATAAAACACAACAAGAAATACAAGCATATACAAAATTATAAAATACTATTAACACTATAAAAACTGGAAGCTGTTTAAATCTATATCAAAAGACTTAAAACAATAAACTAAAAATTAAATAAAACTTTTAGTAAACAATAAACTGTAAAAGGTTTAATAAACTATTAAACTATAAACCTGGCTTAAATATCAAACAATCAAACACCAGTTGAAATATTAACTTTAAAACAAAACAATACTTACAATAAGCATTCAAAAAATAATTCAAGATCAGTTCTTACTTCCAGCTGCACACAAAACAAACTAACTAACTGCTTACATATAAAGTGCCTGTCATGTTCTGATGTTTTGTTGCATCAGTACTTAGTTGAAAACATTTTGTCATATGATTCTCATTGGCTCGTTCATTCAAGAGTATCTAACTCAAAATATTCTCTAAGCTCAACTTTAAACAATGAATAATGCAAGTATTCATTACAATTCTACTATAAACTTATTTTAATTAATCAAAAAATAATTATTAATACAATAAGCTGTTACATTAAAAAACATACAAATAAAAACCTGCAAAATTAAAAAAAAATTAATGAAATAAAGCTAAATCCAAAAAAAAATTGCTTAAACTAAATAAAAAGAATAAAATAAGCATACCTGTTTAACTAAAACTATCAGTTATTATAAACTTGAATAAATATCTAAATATAAGAGTTTAACCAAACCAAAATAATAATAAATTCAATATATGCACTTAAAGTAGTAGATGCACTTCAGTTCAACCTGGAACCTTCTAAGATGGCTTTGGTCTTTTAACTTAATAGTTAGGTCTGTCCAAAAGCTTACTACCTTGATAAGCTAGTAATTTATGACCACTAATGCTTTTAAATCTTTGTAGGAAAAAAATTTTTTTTGAGGACCTTGTTGAATGGCTATGTATTTTAGTCATATTTTTAAAGTATACTTAAAATTTACTGGTAAAAAGTTATATAAAAATTTGAACAGAAAAACTCCCAACTTATATTTTAATAAATTTTTAACATTTAGTATTTTATTTTTGACTAGTTACACTCTCGTTGTACTTTATTATAGTGAATACACCCGAGTTCTTTATTTATGGATAGATTGATTTCATTATATTATTTATTTATTTTAGTTCTGCCCCAGCATAACAGACCATATAAATTGTGTAAATATGTTGCACTTTTTTCTTTAAGTCAAGTAAAACAGATAGTAATAAATAAAATTTTTAGTCTAGGTTTTTGATTAGAAAAAATAAGATCGTGCTGTTTAAAAGTACCAAGGAAGACTTTAATATTAAAACCTAAAAAACTGATATAGAATTTAGATCAGGGTTTTCCAAAGTGGGTCATTCATTTCAGAAATTTAGGGCGCCATGAGCTGCAATAAAGCCAGTGGGACCTTGAGTAATAAAGGGGCCAAGAGTCCATAATTTAAAACTTACATTAGATATTCTAAAGTTAATGATGAAGAGAAAGACAAAAATATATTAGGTGTAATTATAGGTAGTTTTTGAAGAAATCTTTTCAGAGAAAGCCATAGCTATTTTTATTTTTTTAAAGGAAATTTGATGAAAATACTTTTGGGAATTTCTTATCTAGATTAAACTTTTTAAAGTAAATGTTTAATTGATTTGTCTTTTGTTAATATAGATACTGAAAAACATTTATACATTTATAGATAGATGTTCATAAAACTTTAGTACATAAATAAAAGAGTAAGTAAAATATCCACATGAAATGTTGCTTGAGTCTCACTAAATTCTTAAAGTTAAGTTGACTGTACATTAGATAAGTATAGGATAAGTCCTTTGCACACCATATTGGTAAATAAAATTATTTTAAAAATATTGTATTAATGATTACTTTATTATGTTAAAAGCATTTAAATAATATAAAACATATAGAAAATAGTTGGTCCTAGAACCTTCTAAGATGGCTTTGGTCTTTTAACTTAATAGGTAGGTCTTAAAAGCTTACTACCATTGATAATAAATATTCTAAAACTTACCTAGACCTCAAGCGGACAAAATTATCTTTAAAAATTAAAACATAGTTTTTCTTTACTAACTATTTTTTAATTTAAAAGAATTCTTATTATATTAAGTTTATAAAACGACTTGTTTTCTATAAAAATTAACTAAAAAAACTAATTTTATTTTTGATTTCCTTAGTAATTTATTTATAAACTTATTAAATAGTACAAATTTTATAAGCTTTTTTGTTTTTGTTTAAAAATCTGCTTTTTTTTTTGATTTATCTTTATTGGCCAAAAACTTATACAAATATAACTAGCACAAAACCTTAACTACATAGTTTAATAATCTATAAAGTAATTTATAACTATTTACTACAACCTTAAATGGACTGAGATTTAAAAAAATCTTAACTTCTGCAACAACAGTTTTTGAATATACTGTTTTTTTACCAACTTTTTGTAAACTAAACTTTTTTTCTTATAATCTAAAACTAAATATTGATTTACAAAAAAAACTTTAACTGTATTGTTATATATAATACATGAATAAAAACAGCAAATAAATTGCTAATATTGCTTAAATAAAGCCTTCAAATCAAATTTAATTCTGATTCAGTTTTACAACTACTTGAAAGAACTTGAATTCAATTAATTATTGATTGTGACCTACAAAGTTATCACTATTTTTTATGTACTTTCATCCCAAAAAGTTCTATCCCTTTCAAAAGTTTTACAGTTAATGGTAAATAATATTGTTACACTTTTGTTTGTTTTTTTAAGATAGTTTTTCTACAGCACTAATAATTTAAAAAGATTTTTACTTAATGTTAAGTTTCTACAGTAAAATCAATACAATTATAATAGTACATCTCAACCATCTTATCAGTTATGTAAAAGCACAATCAATAAAAAAATTTTGTTAAAAGTGTTTATTAATTATAAAAGCTCAATGCATATAAGTTTTAAGGGAATTACAAATGTTACATTTCAATATCTAATTGTAAATAAATTTTGCTAAAATCTTAAAAGCTGAACTAAATTTAAAATTAACAATATCACATTTAAAAACACACTTGATTGATAAAAGTATATATAACATTAATGCTGTGTTTTTTTATGTTGTTTTAAGTTTATCAGAGTTCAAAAGCTATATAACAAATGTAATCCTTTTAAAATTGTAAATTCAGTGGAGAGTTTTCAAGAATTCTAGATGAAACTCTTTGTCTACCAATGTTCTTAACTTTCCTCGAAGTACCTAGAGTGAAAAATGGACTTTTTTATATCAAATTAAAAACTGGTGTCTATTCTAGGTAGTTTCCTTAATTGACGTTTCTTTTAACCATCTTATGTTTTTTTGTTAGGACAATTTTTAGTAATTTTGGAATTCTTTATAACTAAATATAAAGATTAGCTAAAAAGATTTTTCTTTTACATTACTATTTCATTTATCTATATATAGAATATCAATTAGCTGTTAAAAAATACAACTTTGAATATGAAAACAAATTCTGCCAAAACCCAAATTTAAAAAAGTTTTATAGCTGCGTGAAATCTAAACGTAAGTTAAATAACTTCATACATCTCTTATATGATAACAATAAAAACAAAGCAGTAACCTCAGATTTTGAAATAGCCACACTTTTTAACATAAATTTTCAAAAAGTTTTTAAAAAAGACGAGAGTTACCAGTTTTTAAAGCTACCCCAAAAGAATTGTAGTAAAATGCAAAATTTTTTCATAACCTATGAAGACATTATAAGTTCAATTAACCACTTAAAAGATAAAATTATAAGAACGCCAGAAAACATTCCACCCTATTATATCAAGCATGTTATCCAGTCAATAATTTTTCCACTATCATTAATATTTAATCGCTCTCTAGAACTATCTGATGTTCCTAAACAATGGAAAACATCTTTTATTATTCCTGTGCACAAGAAAGGTAATATACACGATGCGTTAAATTACAGACCAATATCTCTAACAAGTGGCTTTTCAAGAATTTATGAACATATTGTATCTGTAAAAATTCTCAATCACCTCTTTGATAACAAATTGTTAACTAACAAACAGTTTGGTTTTGTCCCAAACCGCTCATCAACCATTCAACTGTTAACTTGCTTACATTCTTGGTTAATTCATTATCTCAAAATGAATTTACTAAAGTAGTTTATACGGATATTCAAAAAGCCTTTGATTCAGTATCACACAAAAGATTATTAAAAATTTTAAATCAGTATGGGCTACATGAAAGCTTAATTGATCGGTTTGACAACTTTTTAAATAATAGATCACAAAGAGTACTCATCAATAATACGCTTTCTGACTCTTTAACAATTTACAGTAGAGTACCACAAGGTGGTGTAGTTGGTCTCCTTCTCTTTTTAATTTATATTAATGATATTTGTACAAACATTGATATTTAAAGTGAGTTAAGCTTATTTGGAGATGATGCCAAAATCTTTAGTCAATCAAATACTTCATTACAACTATATTTAGATAATATTTACACATGGTTAAAAACAAGAAAACTAAACTTAAATCCTAGCAAATGTAAAATTCTAACCATTAACAAAAACAAATCTTCTCCAACTGACCTCTTAGTCAATAACGTCAAGTTACCAGAAATCAAAGTTTTTAAAGATTTGGGAATTTATATTTCCAAAGATTTAAAATGGAATGAACATATCAACTATTTATATAAGATTGCAAAAACTACATGTTATCAAATATTAAAAAGTTCTAAAACTAATTCTGCTTCAATTCTGACAAAACTATTTAAAACATACGTTCGCCCTAAACTTGAGTTTAGTACCCAAATTTGGTAACCCCATTTAAAAAAGGATATTAACAAAATTGAATCTGTGCAAAGGAGTTTTACCCGTCATATTTGTAGTCGTTGCAACATATCTTACACATCATATAATAATAGAATGATTAAATTTGGCTTGAAATCACTGGAATATAGAAGATGGGAATTTGATCTATTAACTCTTTACAAAATTATCAATGGCAAATATAAAAGTTTTTTTAACCATTTTTTTAATTTTTCCCAAAATAAATATCAACTAAGAGAAAATAATTTGTAAATAAAATGTAAACATGATTTTCAAAACAGTCAGTGGCAAGGCGCATTTTTTCACAGAGCAAAAGCTATGTGGAACAGACTACCTCAGGATATAGTATCTTGTGAGAGGATAAAACAATTTCGTTTAAAGCTAAAAAGATTTGATTTAAATACAATAAGTACCAGTAAAATTCACTAAATTTCCAAAAGAAAAAATATTCGTTTCCCTACGCCTCCCCCCTACAAACTATTAGTTTAATTATTTATTTTGTAATTATGATTTTTCTTTTGTAAGCGATTATTTTAGACAAACTTCTTTGTTGTGTGTACTAAGTAATATATAAGTTTGAATTTTTTGAATTGAATTTTTAATTCAGTTCATTTGTATATCATATTGTGTTTAACTTTGCGTTGTCATTTAAATTATGTTTATATATATATAAATATATATAATCGACGACATCAAACTTAAAAAAGCTGTACGTTTGTTTTTCCAAACCAGTGAACCATATTAAGACTTGGTCTGTATCAGACTGATACAGACTTATAAATATATATATATATATATAATTTATCTTAAAGTTTTGAATATAAGTTTATTTTCTTCTTCTCTTTTTGTGTGTCCTGTTTAAGTGGCTCAGGTTTTGATGCCTGAGTCCAACATTGCACAATAAACAACATAATAATAATAATAATAATAATAATAATAATAATAATAATAATAATAATAATAATAATAATAATAATAATAATAATAATAATAATAATAATAATAATAATAATAATAATAATAATAATAATAATAATAATAATAATAATAATAATAATAATAATAATAATAATAATAATAATAATAATAATAATAATAATAATAATAATAATAATAATAATAATAATAATAATAATAATAATAATAATAATAATAATAATAATGATAATGATAATGATAATGATAATGATAATGATAATTATTATGATAATGATAATGATAATGATAATAATAATAATAATAATAATAATAATAATAATAATAATAATAATAATAATAATAATAATAATAATAATAATAATAATAATAATAATAATAATAATAATAATAATAATAATAATAATAATAATAATAATAATAATAATAATAATAATAATAATAATAATAATAATAATAATAATAATAATAATAATAACAATAACAATAACAATAACAATAACAATAACAATAACAATAATAATATTAATAATAATAATAATAATAATAATAATAATACTAATAATAATAATAATAATAATAATAATAATAATAATAATAATAATAATAATAATAATAATAATAATAATAATAATAATAATAATAATAATAATAATAATAATAATAATAATAATATAATAGTTACGTTTTTTTTTTTGAGAAAATTAAGCAAGTATTAATAATTCCTTTTCGTATGAAATCTGTCCTAAAAGTTATTATTACAAAAAAAGTTATTTCTTAATTAAAATTTCTAAAAAAGCAATAACACTCAATATAAAATTTAATGTATTTAAAATTTTTATACAAATCTTGGAAATATATTTATAGTTACTTTAATTTTACAAAAAGAAAACTTATGAGTCTTATAAAACAAAATAAAACTATTATGAATTTTACTTTTTTGTAATTATACTTATGAGAATATTAAGCTTGAGTATATATGCTGATGAATATATAGTTAGTCTTAAAAATTTTGTCATTAGTTTTTCAATGTCACTTAATGACCACAAATACTTCAATTTAAAATGTTTTGAAAGTATCATCTAATCACATTAATTTATGATAAAAGTTTAAATTAATAAGAAATGTTTTTTATATATACCAAAAGTAAATAAAATATACTTTTGAACACAATAAATATTACGTAAACCATACAGATTAGGGGCGTGTCTAGAAGTTTTTTAGCGGAGTTGCACATTTTTGTTGTTAAATAGTAGAGTATTTTAGGTAGTAGCTTGTAATAATTTTTTGCAAATTGCATAACTACGTTGTCTTAAATTTCTTGGGTGCATAAGTGTGTTTAAACTTTAAAAATTATGAAAAAACCCGTAACAAAGAATGCAAAATTTTGATAGGTAATTTGATTTTTAGTTGTTTGATTTTTAGTATATTAATTTAAGTATAAACTTAGTTTCTGTTTTTAAAAACAATGTAAAATTTTTGCCTTACATTATGAGCTAACATAAATGCAAAATGTATTACAAATAAGAAACTAAAAATCAAGTACTAACCAAAATAAGTAATTAACCTATTTGATGATAGAAAAAAGTACTCAATGATATCGAAATAATTACTTTTTCAAGCAAATCCAACAAAAATAGTATTGCTAAAAATCAAAATTAAATCATAAATGATTTATATTTTTTATAAACGATTTTATCGCAGACGTGAACAATTATTTTTTAACTTGATGTAAAAGAAATTGTAAAACTACGGTTTTTCTAATGTTGTAACAAACAAAACAGTATGTTATTTGGTCAAAAGTTTCAAAAATTAAAAATTAAACCCTTCGAATTGTAAAATTATTCACAAATAGTTTTTAGAACACTTTTAATTGGCTAACTTTAAATAAAAAGTTACATTTTCCAAGTGCTAAACATTTATAAAAACACAATCTTTAATAGTTTATACAATTTTTTACAAAAAAAAAAACTTAGAAACTACCTTATTTAGACGTAATTCTTTCAAAAAAAATGAAGTAAACTTTACTTGATATAAAAATATTAGCACATATATATATAATTTTTAGTAAAATATATTGAAATAAAACCATTATCGATCGCTTTATTTTATTTTATTTTTCAGGGGTCGCATAAGAAATAGAGATCCTCACCTCTGATACAGACTATGATTAAAAAATTATCGAAATCTAAAACGAAGTGTTCGTATATTGATTTTTTTTTTAAATTGATTAAACCATGCATAAAGTTTTTGTTTTTTTTAAGATCGAACGTCCTAGGCTATTTATCTTACTTTTATATATCATCAATTGTCAACTTTTGTTAAGATTATTGAAGAATATAAAAACAAATTAATTGGCCTTAAAGTACATTTAGTGTGTTTTTATTTTGTAGAACTAAACACATTTATCTAAAGATTTTCAAATACTTTTGTTTTAGACAAAACATTTTAGATTTGAAAAATTTTATTGTCAATGTGCCTGCTTTTAAAAAAGAAAAAGTACGAAAAATGTTAGTTAGATTTAAAGGTTGTAAAACGTATTTTATTTGTGTTGTTTATTAAAAAAATTGATATTCAGTATGCTACATGTTTTATTCAAAGTGTTTATTTTTCGTAAGAAAGAATAACTATTGAAAATGTGATTAATTTTTTCAGATAAGTACAGTGTTTGCATATAGCAAGAATAAATACAATACAGTTAGTTGAACTGTAATTTCGTATAATTTTTTAGGGGTCTTTTTTAGTTAAAATAAAAAATGTGGTAACTCTTAAGATGAATAAATCGTTTAAAATGTTTTATATTAAACTTGAATAAGAATTGTAAGTCTGATTTACTAAACTTTTATTTTGATAAGTTCTGGGTGTTTAGAACAAACGAATGCTTGGTTTAAAATATGTACTTGCAAAGCAAATTGCTGAATCAATCGTGCATATACACACGAGTTTTGCCTATTGCAGCGTGCTTCCCACAATCAAAAACGCAAAGTAGCCAGTATAGTTTTATCTTGTTCATTGTGCCAGATCGTTATTCTACAAATTGTCGCATCTTCTAACATATAACTTTAATAGAAGTTCAGCTCTTGATCGATTTAGCAGCAACCGTTCTATATTCGGCCACTATTTCTCATTTTCTTTGTCCAGTTCAAATTTAAAGTGAGTGTTCATTTACTTCCAGTCGTTGTCAAAATTAGTGTTTTACTTGTATTTTAAGTTAGTCGCTTGAATAATAGTAATTACTTATTGTGTATATATTTTAATCGTTTTGGAAGTTACTGTAACATACTTTTATCTTTTTTCCGTAATTTTAAAAAGTAGAAATAAATCGTAGTGTGTGTTCTACTTGTTTAAATTTTGCTGTAACGTAACTATATCACCTAAGTTAAATATTTTGGTGTTTGAAAGTTATTGCAGCACATACCATGTATAAGTTAAAATGGTCGTTTAACTAGATCGAAAACTAACGCTAGTAGTTTTCGAGTTTTCTAATACTGTTTAAGTTATTAAGTACTTACTCTTAGGGTATTTTAACTTATAAATATTTTGCCACAAAGACCTTATAACATTTTATCATAAGCCGATCCAACCATTTTATAGATGAATATTGTTTATACAATTACTTAGTTTTCAGTTGCACATTAACAATATTATAACATTTAAATTTCCCTATTCGCTCCCTTTAGAGTCATTTCCCTCGTAACCACTTTACTACAGATGGTTATAATCATAATTCATAACCCTATTAGACCTTTTAGTCAAAATGACAGTAGACCTGTAGGTTATAATTGTATTAGATCAGACGGCTTCAATCCTACTAGGTTAGATCCTTACAATGTCAGTAGGTCATTAGGTCATAATAATAGTAGGTCAGATCGTTATGACATTATTACAGGTGGTTATAGTTTGATTGAAAAGTATAAAATAGTTTTAAATTAATTAAAAGATAGGGTAGATAGGATAACAAGTGATGAGCTCAAAAATCACTTGCTTAAACTTCAGAAAAGGCTTATCGTTGCAGAGGGAAGAGTGAGCTCTGATGTTTTCTAGCTTAGATAAAGTAAAAATTAGTAAAACTTGTTGGAACACAGTTTGTTGTATTTTCTAGTTTCCATATATATAATTTTTGTTATGATAGTAAGACTATCAAAAAAAAATGATATGCTAGTCTTCATCGTTCTTTTTAAAAAATTATTCTTTAAAAAAATCATTGCATGTACTGCAATGGGTGCGAAAATAATTTAAAACATTTTAGGGACGCGGAGCATCAAAAAGGGTGGGACCACTGTTTTAGATATTTTTGGGTTTGAACTATAGCTTTTGAACATAAGTTATAAAAGAAAATTTTTAGTATTAAAAAAGTATTTGTTAATTTAATATTTTGTGTTATTGTATAATGCATATATTATTCATAAAAACTGTTAGTAATATAGTGTATTACTTACAAAAAAACTTTTTTCTTGTAGTTTAATTTTATTTACTACAAACTGTCTATTAATTGAAAAATAATAGAAATAATAGTTTAAAACTAACTTACACTAAAATAATTATTGACAAATTTACATTATCACTCTTGAAATTAAAACTTAATTATAAACATAAAAATATATATAATTTTAAAACTAAAAATAGTTGAGAGTCCTTAGCTATAATGTAAGTTTATAAAAGTTCAATATTTACACATTTAAATAATTTATGTTTTTGTAAAGCTTAAAAGTATGAAATGGTAACCAAAATCACATTAGATATTCTGGAGTTCATGATGAAGAGCGAAAAAATACTTAAGCGTATTCAAAGGTATTTTTGAAACCTAAAAAATGTATTACGGTAATATTTGAAACTTACACTTAACATTTAGGAGTTCTCGATGAAAAGCAAAAATAAGGTCTTAGGCGTATATAAGAGTAGTTTTGCAACTTACACTAGATACTAGATTCAATTTATTTAATTTCATAGGATCCGACAGTATCGTAACTAGGAAAATTAATTGAATTTGGATCTGAATAAATACTAGTGATGTACCGGACTCACTATCCGGGTCCGGGTCCGGCCGGATATTGCCATTTTTGTCTGATATCCGGATCCGGCCGGACTCTAATTTGAAAAAAAAGTCCGGATCCGGTTCCGGCCGGATTCTAATTTGAAAAAAAAGTCCGGGTCCGGTTCCGGCCGGATTCTAATTTGAAAAAAAAGTCCGGATCCGGGTCCGGCCGGATCCTAACAGAGATCCGGCCGGACCCGGATCTAGTTAGTAAAAAAGAGCATACTGAAAAGTATTTTTTCAAAAACAAACCCTGTGAAAATTAATTAGATTCATTTTCGTCAGTTAAAATTAAACACCTACCGTGATTGGCTCATTTTGTACACGTGACTAATTTACATTTGTTTACATTTAAACTATAAATACACATTTCATGAAATGCAACTCTTTACATATGTTGTAAAATTGAAAACTTTGGAATGAATACTTGCATTATTTATTGTTTAAAGTCGAGCTCTGAGAATATTTAGAGTTAATACGGTTGAATGTACGAGCCAATGAGAATCATTCGACGAAATGTTTCAAACTAAATACTGATGCAACAAAACATCAGAACATGACAGGCAGTTTATATGTAAGCAGTTAGTTAGTTTGGTGTGTAGCTTAAAGTAACAAAATATCTTGAACGTTTTTGTGAATGCTTATTGTAAGTAGTGGTGTTTTGTCTTAAAAGTGAATATTTCAACAGGTGTTTAATTGTTTAAATATTTAAGCCAGGTTTATAGTTTAATAGTTTGTTAAAAATTTTACAGTTTCTTGTTTACTAAAAGTTTTATTTAATTTTTAGTTTTTTGTTTTAAGTCTTTTGATATAGATTTAAATAGCTTCCAGTTTTTAAAGTGTTACCAAAGTAATTAATAGTTTTGTATATGCTAGTATTTCTTGTTGTGTTTTATATAAAAGATTCATAACTCAAAACTGTCGTGTCTGATTATAGAAAGTAGTCTCAGTTAGAATTTAGTATTTGTTAGATATTAATTAAATAAGGTAGGATTTAATTATGATGGGTAGTACTAATAAGTTAAGTGTACCACAATCAGTCCACAACTTTACTACCAAATTGTCATTTTTTGCTAGCTGTTCTACTGATTATTAGATTAAAGTAATTTTTCAGTTTTTAAAATCCTCATTCTGACTCAGGCTTGTTTATACTCACTCTAGCTAGTTTTATTGACTTAAACAGTGGCAACCCTGCTAGTTTAAAAATTTTTGGGAATTTTAGAAAATCTTTGACTGCCTCAGGCTAGTTTAGTTTTTTTATAAAAACTCAGGCTATTTTTCTTTTAGATTTCGAATGAGTTTGAGCTGATCCAGTTTTCAATATTTTGTAATTTTCTAGTGTATTTTGTTCATGAACTTGATTTCAGATTTTTAATTGTAAATAACATCTAAATTTGTAAACCTTGTGGCTAGCTGTTCTACTTATTATTAGATTAAAGTTCTTTTTTTCAGTTTCTAAAAACCTCATTCTGACTCAGGCTAGTTTATTCTAGTGATGTACCGGACTCACTATCCGGGTCCGGCCGGATATTGCTATTTTTGTCTGATATCCGGATCCGGCCGGATTCTAATTTGAAAAAAAAGTCCGGATCCGGTTCCGGCCGGACCCTAGTTTGAAAAAAAAGTCCGGGTCCGGTTCCGGCCGGATTCTAATTTGAAAAAAAAGTCCGGATCCGGTTCCGGCCGGATTCTAGTTTGAAAAAAAAGTCCGGATCCGGGTCCGGCCGGACCCGAAATTGTGGGTCCGGTACATCACTAATAAATACTAATTTACGGTAGATCAGTGTTCTATACTTTATAAATAAAGAAGAACAACGTGTATGTTATATAAACAGACACTAGTTTACACGTGT
Organism: Thalia democratica; assembly: GCF_965202585.1. Taxonomy (NCBI): domain Eukaryota; kingdom Metazoa; phylum Chordata; class Thaliacea; order Salpida; family Salpidae; genus Thalia; species Thalia democratica. The sequence goes on from NW_028139251.1 coordinate 15,418, forward strand.
TTCAAAATTGATGTTTTAGGCAACTATCTTTCCTTATAATAATGTTTATTTTAAAGCAAAACAAGTAACTAAACGGAAAAGTATTAAGTGCTTTTAAGTAATAATTTGTACGTCGAATTTCATAATAAGAATTTTTGATTTTTCTATAAAATGTTAAAAAACATTATTTTGTTTTCTAAAAAACTTATTTAGCAAACAAATTAAGGTCAAAGACTTTGTCAGTACATTAAAGAAAAACTTTAGGAAAATATCATTGGACATTTTTATTAATTGATAAATAAGTAAAAACTTGAAAGAAAAACAAAATTATACAATACAATTCGGTAGAACTTGTTATTAAGAGATAAAAGCTATGTAAGTATTTGAGTAACTAATTAAGTAAATCATAGCTTTTAAATAAGAACTCTAAGTTTGAAGCTATAAAACTTTATAGTAAATTAACTAATGGTTCTCATATAAACGTCTGAGGTTGCTTAAAAAACACTGTCAACTATAAAGCAACAAAGTCCTGTGCCAAAGAGTGGTACCATGGATACGTCAAATTGGTCATTATTGTTTTTTTTTATTCATGTCTTGTTGTTGTATTGTAGTTTTGTATGTATGTTCCATCAAGTTAATGTCTTTCTTTCTATATCATATGTTTTATAAGTTTAGTTAATGTTTTAATTATTTTCAACTAAACTGTAACTTAACTTGAAGTTTAGTTCACAAAGCAACACAAAGATATTAGATTTATTACCGATTATTTTAAATTCTACTTTATCTTAAGTTACTTCTATTTTACTCTATAGCAGATCAACCATATTGAAATATTTAAACTATAAGTGTGGATATTGAATAAAGGTTATTTAGCTTATAGTATATAGACTAATTTAGAGTTTTTTTTAAATTATAATCTACTTGAATAGTTACTCAAATAGTTAATTAGTTGATGTCTTGGTATAATAACTTGTTTTGGTTAACGTTGTCTAGTTGGGAGACGATCATTGTTAACTTGCGATCAATTCTAGCCAAATCATAATTAACCCAAAAGCTTCTAACCTTATCATTTCTAAACCGATCATTTTTAACCCAATCATATCTAACCATATTATATCTACATTTCCCTTTTTTAGGGTCTTATTGAATTTTTGAAATAAATTAATATCTTGTATGATCTTACGTGTGTATTTACTAAGAACGGGTCAAAATTGCAGGAAGACAAAATTGCACGACGGGAAAAAATTGTGCAAGAACAAAATTGCACGAAGAAAATTTTGCACCAAGGGTCTATTATGCACGAGTTACATTTTTGCACGAGAGTAAAAAAACAGAAAAACAAAATATAAAAAAATTCAAAAAAAAACAAGTATACTCGTGCAATTTTGTACGCACATGCAAATTTTACATTTACCCACCTTGATCATATATAACTCAATCATTTTTAGCTTGTTAGTTTTAACCTGATCAGTAAAATTTGTTTCAACATGATTAAAAGAACAAAATATAATATACACATAACTAACAACTATGAAATGATCCTACAAGAAATGATTGGGTTAGAAATTATAGGTTACAAGTGATTGGTTTGAAATGTTCGCGAGTTAGAAATGATCGGGTTAGAAATGATAGAGAGTTAGAAATGATAGTTAAGCAGCTAGTTTTTTTATATTCCTAATAGCTTTATTAACAATCTACTTCCAATAATTTTTACACATATTTTAGATTTTTGTTATATGCATTAACGAGCTTTTTAGTAAACCTTGTTTGCATATTTGTATTTTGATAAATTATAATAATACTACTACTTTTATGAAGTAGAGACTTCTTAACGTTTTCTTGTAATTATAATGATAATAATATTAAAGTAAGAGTATATTTCCTTATAATAATACACCTATACTTCACAACAACTATTTTTAAGACTAGTTAACTAGTAAAGCTTAGTATACAGACCCATCATCAAAGATCATTAACATCATCTTATGAAAACCTGACACAACAATTCATACTGAAGGAAAATATGTAACATATAAAGCTAACTCGCGAAAATAACGTGAAATATGCTTTTATAGTCGTACTGAATTATTTCCGCTCACCTTTCTCACTTTTTTAAGCTCACTTTCTGAGTCGAAATTCTATACTAGTATGCTAGCTCGGTTAATGAGAAAATCAAGAGTTATTAGAAAAAAATAATACGACTAATTTTTAATTTCTATTAAAAATACATCAAAACAAAATAACGCTCAAATATTTTTAAGCAATATAGTTAAAATTAAAAGAAAAACAAATTGTGTAAAACACCTACTTTGTTTATGGTTTTAGATATTTTAAAAACTAAAAATTGTTAATGTTTAGAACTACTCAAAAACTAGTACTTTTTACTTAAAATTTTATTTGTTCTAATGCTTTTAAATGAAGACAAAAACTTTTATATTTTTGTCTAAGGTTGGTTAATTTTTTTCTTAATAATTATTTATAAGTTAAATACTCACATAATGAACTTAAGTGATTTGAAAGTTTTCATTTGTACAGTCTATAAAATATAAAAAATAATAACTGTTAAATTTAGCTAAAATTAAAGTTGGCTGCTTTATAATTAAATACTTATTTAATTTATTCAGCTAGTTATAAATATAGAATTTTAACATATTAATTACTGTAAAGTATTTTAATTTGATACCATTTAGATTCAACACACAGTGGGCATTATTTTAGTGACTTATAAACTAAACCAAGCGTATAGTTTGTTTGTTTAGAGCTGGGCTTCTTATTTTAAATGCAAATTTCGTTGCACATTTTTGCTGTTTTGAAGTTTGAAAATAAATCAAAAAAGCCCAAAGTTAAGGCCTATAGCATCTGCTAAAAATCACCTTAAAAGAATTAAAGATTTTTTTTTCTTTTGTTTAGTGTTGGTTTAAAAAAATTAAGTTTCTTTGAATATTTAAATAGAAAATAATGTTATTTCTAAGTTAAAAAGATTGTTTTTTTCCCTGAACTTTATGGTGTATTTGGTTAAGTATAGGGTATATAAAATAATAGATATCTAATTGCCTAATACAAATATTTTTTTCTATGTTTTAGAAAATATGATAAAACTTCTATATACAAATTTAAAAAATGAAAACTATCAGTTGACATATAACTAATTTTTAGACTTTTACAACCGATTTTTTGATGCCTGTTTGTTTGAAATGTTTTTTTCAATGAAAATAAAGACTAAAAATATTTTATTTTTCAATATATATTATACTCTTTTTAGGAAAATGGTAAAAATTTTTGCAAATAAATATTTGAGATAGTTTTCAGTAACTTTATGAAGCAAACGAAAGAATTTTGACTAGTTTTTACACTGTAAAAGGCAAAAATAGCTGGATTTAAATGTATATAACTTATTACATACTTTAAGCATAAAAGTAACAAAAGAAACTTTGAAACAAAGAAATCAAGTTGCGTCTAACTATGTTTAACACTTAGTACAATTTTCTATTCAGCAAAACTGTCTTTTTATAATTGGCCGCTTGAACCCCTTTCAAGTCCACTGTGCAATACTTTTTTTTTTTATTAAAAAGTTTTTTATAAACGTAAGAGTAGGTTTTTGTTTTTTTTATTAATATATGTACTTAATTTCTAACATAACTAAACTATACAACTAAAACTCAATATTTTACAACAGTTAGTACGGTTAACCTATAGGCTTGTTCAGAGTTCAGATCAGATCTTTTTAAGGTTAGGTAACACAATTTTTAGTTCAATAATACTTTTTTTTTGTTGTAGCTTTAAGTAAACAGGTTTGCCACTTTACCTGGAAACCTGGAAAAACCTGGAATTCGACAATTTAGGCAAAAATAACCTGAAAAAACCTGGAATTTGAGAAATTTTGACAAAAACCTGGAAAAACCTGGAATTTTAATCAAAAAACCTGAAAAAACCTGGAATTTTTAATAATTTTAACATTTTCAGTACTAAAATTTCAATTTTACACACAAATCTATCATATAAATAAGATTTTTCTGTCATCATAAAAAAGTTTTTTTATTAAAAAAACTTTCAAAGTAACTTTACAGCATCTTTTTAATTTTTTTGTACTAATTAACACAGTTTCTTTTATAGAAATTAACTTAAAACTAAAAATAGACCCAAAAATGTTTACTTTTAAAAACCTGGAAGAAATTTTGAAAAAACGAGTGGCAACCCTGAGTAAAGTACTTTAGAAAATAAAGTAAATATCTGCTATTGTGTTAGAGTACTCATTTATTATAATATAAATAAAATACTTATTAATAAAAAAAAACTATTATCTATTTTAATATTAATGTTTACTATTATATTTCTTTTGAAAAATAAACATTTATTTAGTTACTATTTAAAAAGTTAACTTTTAAACAAAATCATAGTAACTAAACTTTATATTAATGTTGATTTTTTGTAACTTAAAATCATTATTACAGTTGCTTTTATATTTTTTTTGCAATTTAATTTTTAACTTTCATTAAACTTGGATATCTTTTGTTAGTAAAATTATTTAGTTTCAAACTATACAATTTTTTTTTTATTTGAAATGCAACTTAATTAATGTTAGTTCTAATATTAAACCTTATTAATAAAACAAAATCATAAAGAAACATAAGGTATTTTAGTTAAATAGAAAATGTCACAATATTAGTGTTGTGGTGGAAAAGTTGAAAGTATGTGGTCAATTTTAAATTGACTATAAGACTAAAACTTTACAAATAAAAAACAACTTTTAACATTATAGTAAAATTATATTAAAATATTATAGTAAAAGGCATGGGAAGTTTTCATTAATATAACAAAATTGTCATTTGTTATATAATTAAAATAAGAAGTAGCTTTCTTCTTCTTTTTTTTCTACAAGCAACTAAATGTAGTCAAACTTTTATTACTTACATATTATATTATTAAACTAAAATTTTACATTTTAGTTTAAAAACAATACACAATAATCATTTACTACGTATATAAGCTCTTTCATTTAAAAGCTATAAGTAACTTAGTAGTAAGACTCCTTTTACAAATTGGATTTTCTAAATTATGAATACACAATCGTTTTATAACTAAATTTTATTTTCAGTTATATTTAAGCTGACAGCTAGCAGTTAATGAGCCAATTGTAAAACTTAAATGACTTTACATCTTATAAATTTTAAATTCACTGTTGAAAAATTTAGCAAAAGCTTAGTCAAGTTTAATAACATATGTATGTATAAGAATAAACAAAGTTGTTTTTTTTTTCTCAGATGCACAGACTTAAGATAACTTGTGAAAACAACCCTCTGGTTGCACCTGAATTCTTTTCATCATATACATAGCACCTTCTGCATAAACACTTTTAAGTAAAATTATTTTATAAGTACTTGTTTTGTTTATTTTTTAGTAATATTAGTTAGCTGAAAAACATGTGTTAAGTTAAAGGTTAACTTTGCCTAGCTGTTATGATTTTTGCGTGCATTTTTTGTTAGCAATAATTTATAAAAACTTTTATTGAACAAATAAGAAAGTAGGCCCGGTGCTAGATGGTTTTATTAAAATTTGTTTAACATTTTTTTTAAACAGTTACTCTTTACCAAATTGGTGCAACAATTATGCCACTATTTTTTTTAATGATTTTTGAATAAGAATGTTTTTATGTTTTGTCTTATCTATTTAGTTTTAATTTTTGTTTCATAAATACTACATTTACAAATAACTTACATCATATACCTTTATTTTTGTCAGTATAAGTTGATAATTACTGCTCGTGAGGATTTTTATAAAACTTTCAAAAGATATTAGTTTCTCGCTAGTATACATTAGTTTAAATTAATTACAGGTTTCAATAGCAATGGTTTTAGAAATTAGTACAGCAGCAATAAGTTTAACTTTATTTGTCAAGTTTTTATGTATTAGGGTTTGAATTCTTTGTTTACAAGATGCTGGTATTTTGTGAACACTTACAAATCTTGTTTTATTTTGTAGTTTTTTTATAAGTGTGGGTTATTAGTTTAATAAAACAAAACTAATTAAAAGTTTGCTATTGATTTAAATTTGATATAATAATTTTGCAACCTTCAGTTTAATTGAAACAGTAATTTCGTGATAAAAGTTTATTCAAAAAATAAGATATCAAAAATGTTTGCACTTGATTTGTGTAAAGTTTAAATAAACATTTTATTTCTTTTAAAACTTGTAAAATAAGTCTATTTTACTATTCTCAATTAATTTTCTAAATATTCCTTTTAAGTTAGTAGAATTTTCAGATAAGTGTGGTGAAAAAAAAAGAATGTATAGCTAAAATTTCAACTACAAGAGGAGGTAAAAATTGGCTAAATCTAGGTTATAAAACTGATAACTTTATTTTATTTATCGTGAATGTAAACACTTTAATTTTATATAACTATTGTTTAAGTACTTCAATGTTATCCTTATAGTCATTAAAATTGCAGCTTAAAAATATAATCTGTTAAAAAATGTTATATATATTTCTTAGTCTAGTTTGTAGAAAGTGATAATATACATATGTTTTTTTTTTTGGTTTGTTAGTGTATTAGTAAAAAATTTCATAGTATACATTTTATCTGTGTAAATAAATTATTAGCCACTAAATATATTTTTGTTAGAAAAAAAAAGAAAGTTAAGTATTTAAATCATGAGCTGAAATCACTGATAAAATTCAAAACTAGTAATAGGTTGACTTACTTTATGATTATTAGTGTTTTTTATCTTATTGATTTTATAGTATTGTAGTTTGTTTTGAATCAAACAATTCAAAGCTCTCGACTTAAATATCTTTAAGGAGATTTTTATCTATTATTTATTTTTACAGTTTATTATCAACAAAACAAAGTTTCACTCCTATATTGGTATATAGGAGATCATCAGTTGTAATATAATCTGAAAAAAGTTTTTGGACAGAATAAATGGAAGATATTTTAAGGTATTAAATAAAACAAAATGAAAAACAAAGTATTGAACTTATGGTTTAACAAAAAAAATTAGCTTAATGATGCTAAAATTAATTAAAAATTTAATGCTTATGTTACATTTTAAAAATTTTTATTGGTAATATAGACTAAAAAAAATAATAGTTAATAAGTTAAAATAGTAATAAAACAGGACTCATATTGCTAAAAAAAAAAGAAATATAATAATAATAAACACAATATTTGCAATTTATAAGTTTTACATTGACTGTTGAAAATTAAAGTTCAAAATTAAAGCTCGAAGTTCAATACTTTGTTTTTCATTTTGTTTTATTTAGTATTTTTGCATAAATTCCATTTATTTTGTTCAACAATTTTTTTTCAGATTTATATTACAACTGATGATCTCATATATGCCAATATAGGAGTGAAACATTGTTTTGTTAATGATAAAATGTGAAAATGAATTATTTATTTTATTAATTTTTTTTCAAAGAAAAGACTTATTTACTATTTAAGTGTTTTTTTTTGTGTTTGTTTACATAATTGTTTTGGTATAGTTAAACTTCCATATTTAGACATTTTTTCAAGATTGTAAAAACTAATAGTTTTAATTAAAATAATATGTATTTTATAATTTTTATTTAGTTTAAGCAACTTTGTTTATGGATGCAGCTTTATTTTACTTTTTTTTTGAATATTGCAGCTTTATTTTATATATTTATTGTTATTTGATTTATTTTCTATTTATGTTATAGCTTGAATTTGTTTTTGCTTACTTTTTAATAAGTTGAAATAAGTTGATCGTAGAGTCTAAATTATTAAACATACTTAAAAAAAAACCTCAAATTTACTTTTTAATCAATTTTTTTTTTTTTTCAAAATCATATAAAAAGTTAAATTATTTGCTAAAGTTATTGATACATTTTAAAATTAAAAACATTTCAGATAGAAATTTAATTTTTTGATGTAGAGTTTAATATAAATTTTTTGTTTATTTAATGTTAGACATGTGTGTATAAAAAAAAATTTATTATTTTTGATATTTTTTTAGAAAAATGTTTAATGTTGTAAAGTTAAATAATTTAATTTTTCAAAGAGTTTTTCGTTTTAGAGTTTAAATTTTGACTGTAAAGTTTTTTTCTTTTTTTTTCATTTGTATTTTTTCATATTCATTATAATTTTGATTAAGTTGGGTATGCAACTCGATGTCCGAGAGTTCTTTTTGCATATCCAGGTCCTAAAACCAAAAAATTTTGAGCAATATTTCGTTTTTGTTCAATAAATCACTATTTTGGAATGTTTTGTAGAAGAATTGTATAAAAAAAACCTGTTAGTTTAAAGTTTTATAATTGCCGATTGTCAAGTTTATAATATGTTAAATTGCTGTTGTTCATATAGATAGAGCAAGTTTACAAAACTTTTTTCAAAAGGTTTTTCAAAGAAATTAAAAAAGTAATTGCCCCTTCTTATAAGATTTCTCAAAAAACTACCATTAAATTTTCCTTAGACCTTTTTTTGCTCTTCATCTTCAACTCCAGTATATCTGGTGTAAGTTTCAAGTTATGGCCACCCCTGTGACCCCTTTACAGCTCATGACCGCCCTTTGGCCCTTTAAATTTCTGTAATGGCCCACTTTGGGTAACTCTGATGTAGAGCAAGAGTTATGGCTTAAAGGATTGTTTTAGTTTTTGTTTTGTTTAGAATTAATTATTTTTTAAAAGCAAACATGTTTTGTAAAGTCACACCTAATTTCAATTTTATAATTGACTGAATAAGTAGTTAAAAAGTTGTTAGATTTAGATGATTAAGTCTAAACATAATGCTCCATAAAAGTAAAAACTATAAATAATCGAAATTTAACTTGTTTTTGTGTTTATCTTAAATTTTTTAATTATGTTTAATTTTGTTAATAATTATTTTTGGGGAAAAAACGACACTTGTATATCAATTTTACAGACCCAGCTTTATAGATTTTTATCAATACTTCAAAACCTATATGAATTAAAATGAAAATATACGTGGAAAGATGGGTTGGTTGTACATTCATATTGGAAGCTGAGCCTTGGCAATTAGTTGCTGCGGTAAAAAATAAAATTGAAGATCAAGAAGGTTACAAAACTAACTTAAAATTTACCTCTTTTTTGCTTTTTTATAACATTTAAAACTATATAAATCCATAAACTCCCAATAAAACATATAAAGTTAATTGATAAAGATAATTGTTGACTAAAAAAGCACCATTTTGAATTAAGTAAAAAATAGCTAAAATGATAACATTTATCTAATAAAGTACATAGTTTAATACATATTATTGCTTTTTCTGTTTAATAAATTGACAATGACAAATGTTCTAGGTATCCCTTTTGGCGAACAACGCATCTTATTTGCCGGTAATAGGTTGAAAGATGAAAAAGACTTGAAATTTTACAACGTCAAAAATGAATCAACTCTTCTGCTGGTGATAAGATTGCAAGTGATTGTTGAAGTGCAAGGAAATAGTAAGAAATTCAAGTTGAAAGTTGAAACTCACGAAACAGTTGGAATCATAAAAGCTAGAATCGACGAACAACAAGGTAAATGCCTAAAAGCTTTTATATAATTTAAGTAAAAAATATATCAATATAAAACAGCTTCTGTGCCAAACTTAAATCAAAATTTTTGTAGATAACCAATAACCATATTCTTTTTTGAATAAATTGCTTGGTTAAGATGTCGAAATTTATTATTTATAGGCTTTAAATAGTATCAAACTTTAGTGTAATATTGTACAAAATTTTGATTTATAAAATTTTATAAAAAAAAAAGACTTAAAAGAATGTTTTAACTCAACAAACCTAATTTAAATTAGAAATTGTAGTGACCTATTTTGAAATAATACAGACTACCCTTATGAAAGACAAATTTTATCTGTTCCACTCTTCTTGAACTTGGACAATAGAAGGGTAGTGTCTGAATTGGACATTGAAAATGATTCATCTATTTACTTGAGACTTAATGGTAAACTGACGGTATTTGTGCAGACACATCTCGGTAAAACTAAAAGATTCATCGTAAAACCTTCTGACACAGTTGACCTTCTCAAAACTAAGATTAGAGACAGAATAGGTGAATAATTTTGTTTAGTGACCATACGGTAAAAAATAATAAACTATTATTGTAGTAAACAGCCAGTTTATCATGCTTTTTTGTAATTTAACTATTGTTAACTTTAGGAAATGTTGAACAAAAGTCTGTTATATAACCTGTAAAAAGAATATGTTATGTATATAAGTTGAACAAATTATGTTAAAAACTAATTTTTTTATTTTTTTAAGGTCTTCCGCCTTGCAAACAACGACTGTTTTTCAAAGACAAAGAATTGGCAGATTTTATTAATTTTTGTGACAAAGCAACTCTTTCCTACTACAAAATCAAAGAAGAATCGACTATACGCTTGATAAAAAAGACGGGTTCGGGATTATGCAAAGGGTGTTGTTTAAATAGATAAGACAATAAATTTTGTAGAAATTAAAACCTTATTTTATAAGTTAAGTTTCAAAAATACTATTAACGGAAAAAATTATTTTTGTCAATAAACTGTCATCTAGTTATCTATAAATGAGTAAATTACAGATAAGTTTGTTGTATAATCTTCAAAATTGTTTCAATACATTTTGATGTTTATTAGTATTGTTAAAATAGTTGAGACAATAAACTTTATAGAAATTTTAACCTTGTTTTAGTTTGTATTATTTTATATGTTAAGTTTCAGTAATACTATTAACAGAAAAAATCATTTTTAATAAATTCTCATAAAGTTATCTATAAATGCATAAACTACAGATAAGTTTGTTGTATAATGTTGAAAATTGTTTCAATACATTTTGATACCCAAAGATATTTTTTTAAATAGAATAACGAAATAACCTTCAAACTCAACCATTATAAAAAAAGGGTCATTGAAGAATTTAAATTTATATTTATTCATTTTAATTGTTTGATAGCAACCATAGCTTTTAGTATCATTAAATGTTAATTAAGTAGATTAATTATTCATTTAAAAGTTTATGATTGAATTTTCTGTAGTAAAAAATTAAAAAATTGATAGGGCATTAGAAATATTGCAAAGTTTGAAGAAGATCATCAAAAGTTAGATTGTTTTTCAAAACAAATTTTATTTAGAGGTACATTTTTTATTAATGTGTCAATCAAACTCTTGGCTTTCAAACTAAACCTTCAAACAATAATTAAGTTGAAAGTTTATATAGGTTACGTAAGTATATTTTCACAATACTAAATCTTTAAAAACTTCTTTTATACTTTTAATAACTTGTTTTTCAAGGTTTAATTTTTTTTTTTTAGGAGCTTGTTAAAAATAATCGTAGTGTTACTTATTAAAGTATCTTGTTTTTAATAAATGAGTACATATATTTTAAAACACTCCTATTTTCTTATTACTACAACAAACTTACTATACGTTTACGTTATTTATTATTTGTTAAATAGTTTAATAAAGTTTAAATAAAACAGTTTTACTGGTTTTAAAACATTAAAAGTAAATTGCTCTATTTAAAGGAAGCAGTGAGTTATTTAAAATACCTAAGCGAAAACAATGACTGAACTTTTTACAGTAATACATTTCTTGATAATGTTTTGTTTTTCATTATCAGTTTTTAAAGTAATTTTAAGCTTTTCAAATTAACTTTTACTTTTAGTACATGTAAACGTCAATAAACTTGTTTAATATTATTATTATTATTATTATTATTTATATGTAAAAAGTAATAAACATGCTAATTAACTGTTTTTATAATCGGTTCTGCAAAAAAACAACTCTGATAATGTCAAACAATTAGCAAAATATTCTTACGCTTATAAAACAAAACATAATTGTAATTTAAACTTAAAGCGTATATCTGGGCAAGTTATTATTTTACTTTTCACTTACACATATTTTATTTCAAAATTCCGTTTAAGTTATAATAGTATTTAATTTAGATAAAATGACTAAGTTATAAGTGTCTTTAACAATGTATTTTTATTTTAACAACTTAAACTTAACTTTTTTTTTTTAAATTGTAAGTTCGATACTCTACTTTAGTTAGTTAAAAAGGAAAAGCTAACTGTTGCATATAAGCAAAATTATAATTCTATCGTTTTTAAACACAATTACAATTTTAAAATATACTAAAAAAATTGTAGTTATTTAATTTAAAAAGAATGCGAATCTCGAATAGAAATAGATTATTTTAAGTTAGTAATCTACTAACTTAATTAAAGGTTTTGTGCAAAATGTATTAGTCTGATAAACTCTTTGTTAGAGTTGGTAAATTATTGAATTAAGACATTTTGTTCTAAAACTGCAAGTTGGCGCTTACTTTTCAAATGAAAATTTTTAAGTAAGTTTTGATTATTACGTCATCATGCAAAAGCGCCAATCTGAACAATTTTTTTTCTTCTGTTCATTTGTAAACTGCAGGCGCTTAGGACACAGACACATAAGTGAAAAACGTGTAACAAAGTTTGCTTTGTAGGTTAACAAAAATATTCTGACTATAAGTCGTTTTTAAGGTTTGAATTAAAAAAGTTTGTGCCATCAAATAGCTTAGCAGCAGATTTTTTAGTTTGAAATTAATTGATATTCTAATAATAAATATGAAACTTTATTCATTTTTTCATTTATATTCTGAACAAAGTTGTCAAAAAATTCTGCTAGGTTTTACTAGGATCATATGTAAACACTAAGTAGGTACATTTGATGAATAACTTTAGCCTGTTAGCTGAGCTTTGCCTAATTTATATGTCTTTTAATAAAAATGGCAATGATATCTATCTCTAAAGTTTTTCTGAACCTTAACAGACCATGGCTTTCTGAAATATTTGAAAAATTTCAAGCTCAGAAATTTCTTTGTCAGTGATTAGTATATAGTATTATTAAGAAAGTTTATTTAATTATTGATAGTGTAGTTAAGATGTTATAGTTTATTTCAATCTAAGTCTATTATTCTAACTATTTATTAGGATACTAAAACATTTGGATTTACAATCTAAAACTTTTACTAACATACTTTTATATGCTTAGTACTGAAACAAAACTCAGTTGTAGTTTTCAAAACTACAATAACTTTCCTTAGCCAAGTATTACAATTTTGATTCTATAATTTCTTAGTCTACAAATTTGACTGCTGTACTATTGTAAGATGCACATAAATAGCAGTGAAGTTCAAAAATAACTAAATTTTATATATGTCTCAAAGAAATGAAAATATTAGAAAGTGAACATAAAAATTCTACTCTACTGATTAATGTAAACATAGGGAAAGTATCCATGATACAGGTGTTTTAATGAGATTGATCTGCAACCAAGTATACTTACTAAACAATTTTAATAGTTATAGTTAGTATTTTATCATTTTCTATAACAATATCATTGATTTCTTTTATACCCCTTACATTTGAAGTCCATTTTTCAGTTTTTTCTCCTTCCAGTATTTTGATATCTAAGAAAGCAAATACAATATATAATATTAAATTTAACGGTGGTGAGATTAGCATTTAGGTTATAGGTATGTCTACCCAAAAAAAGTTTTAGTAAAATCTTTCTGTACAAGAGCGTTAAAGCAAAGTGAAGGTCAAGTATTCTAATAGCTATCCTGTCACCAGGCACAAATGTTTTGGTGAGAAATCCTGAAGATTTGATCATTCTTCTTAACTATTGCAACCATAATTTTTTATGTTGGAAATTTTAATAAGTTTTTCAACTTTAAAAATTATTCAGTTATAAATAATTAATTATTTCTATAAGCTTATTGCTTACATTTTTTTTGCTGTGTGCAGGTTAGTACTTTCTTGTATAGACATCTTCTGTAGCAGGATATCGGTAATTAAATTTGTTGTCGCCAGTTTTGTTTTTTTTTCTTTGTAGTACCCCAACTGTCTTCTTTTAATTTAATTTCTTGTAGTTTTTAATTTTTGGTACTCTACATGAGTTATTCTGTATAATTCCTTAATTATTTTAACTGTAATTCAAATTAAGGTTAACAATCTCTTCTTTTTTTTTGTTTGAGTACTAACTTGCTTTTTTTCAAATACCGGTTTATACATCCAAGTGTTTTTGCTATTTTCTATTGTTTTAAATTATAAATAGTATAAAAAGGTTAAGAATGTTGTACGTGATTCTTAGAAAGGGAGTCAATGAAAAGTTTAAAAACCTGACTCAAAATGTCGTCAATAAATCAGGTGAAGCTTCTATTCAAAAAATTAGCCAAGTATTAAAACGATTAACTCACTTTCTTACCAGTTGCATCAATCAGCAATAAAACATTATTTCAAACATTCTAAAAACAGATTATTTATGTTCTTTAAAAATTAAATTTTTTTTAGATACGTTAAAATTACTTTGTTTTTACAAAATATTGTACTAAAACTATTTAGGATTACTTAACATTCTAAACTTCCACAATACCCATTTTTTGTCTTCCATTATCTTACGGTTAACGATAACTAAATTTTATACTTGCTGTACACACCTAACTGTCTTCTAGTGGTCTCTTTCTTGCATTTATTGCTACTGGTAATGTTAAACCGTGGTTTAGCATGTTGAAGTCTTGGCATTTTCTATTTGAAGAACAATAGCATATCATAATTGATTCGAAAATGTTAATAGAATATTTGTACTTATTACTACTACCTGTCGATATCTTTTTAAGATAAATGTGGTACGACTATCTGGGTTTTGTTTCATAATCATCTAAGTCTTTACCGTTTTCTTTTCTGATTTTTACCCATGTTTATGTGCTTCAGTGTTCCAAACCAACTTTCTGTACTCTAAAATTACATATTTTTAAGCTTACAGCTTCAATGTTTATAAATTTTGAAGAATATCAAACGTGTTTGGTTGCTGAAGACAACCTTAAATCCCATGAAGCACAAGAGGATGGATGGCCGTCCATGGGGGGAGAATCGCAGCCCGAGTGTTTTTGCTGTTTTCTACTTGGTTAAAGTTGCAGTTTACATTTTGAGCTTTCCTTGTAGCTGAATTTATTGTTCCCAAGTTTCTTTTTACTAGCTACAGTTGCCCAACTGTCTCCAAGTGGCCTCTTTCTTGCTAATGGTGATATTAAATCGTGGTTTAGCATGTTCAAGTCTCGATTTATTCTGTTTAAACAAAATGTGATTAATTTTTTGGGTAACAAAGTTTTTTATTACTTTTCAGACTACCTGTATGTGTCATGTATATTTCAAGTTAAACGTGGCACAAGCAACGGGAGAAATCTAAATATTCGCCATCCTCCCTTTTAACTTTCGTCCACTTTTCTTTGCCTTAACGTTCCAAACCGACTTTTTATGCTTTGATATTTTTGAATAGAAAGCTTGCGTAACAAAACTGTCAAACATACTTGATTGTTGGAGACAAACTTGTTTTCCATCAAGACCAAGAGGATGGCCGTCCACAGGGGTACGATTGCAGCCCAGGTTCTTAAATAACAGGTGCATAGTATTTGGCATTTTTTGTGTGCCATGGCCGGCTCTGTCCCTCTGAATTTTTTGCACTTCCTCTGATATTTTCTTAGAACAAGTTAAACAGAAATAAGATATTTTTCAATATCGGTACAAACCTTGAAATCGTCAACAAACGGTGATCTTTAGAGGTTTTCCTTGCTTAAGTTTTCAACAGAGAGAATCTGTGTTGCTTTGATTTTCTCTACTGTTTCATCTGCCAAATCAACTTCTTGTTTGTAATAAATTTTTTTTTTTTATGTTTTAAATTACATATATACACTATTTTTCTTTGTCCTTTTAAAAAAGTAAATTTACTTGGTTATCAAAGGTAGTTACTGAAGGCCATAAAAAAAGACAACACTTCCTTTAAAATTCCATAGGTATATAAATTTGTTCTCCTTCCTCATAGTTTTATTAATTTTCTTTTTACCCTTTTAATGCGATTTTGAATTTTTTAAGGTGTAGTAACTATTTGAACATCTTAAATTTATTATTATGTTCCTTTATATTTAAGATTACAGTAGTGTCCTATTTATTTTTATATATTTTTTACTGTTAGGTAGAGCATTCAGTCTTAGGTGAAGATTTATTATTTGGCTTGGTATTGTCATTGCCCTTTTTAACATCCGGTACTCTTCATGTGTTTTAGCCCAGTAAAAGCTATATCCTTCTATGCATCAATCCAACAAGCGTTTTTGTCGGATTGATTCTCGTTTAAGCTATGAACAAAAATCTGTGTGAATAACTATAATGATTTATTTCATATTTAACAGCAGTACTAAGTTGTTCTTCTATAATTAAGCATTACACATCTTAACGATTTTTCTATTTTGTACTTGGTTGAAGTTGCAATTAACGTTTTGAGGCTTCCGGTAGTTGAATTTGTCGTTCTCTGGTTTTCTTTTACTAGCTGTAGTTGCCCAACTGTATTCTAGCGGCCTACTTTTTGATTTTTCTTCTCGTGGCAATGTTAAACCGTGGTTTACTATGTAGGAGTCTTGGTTTCTTCTGTTTGAACAACAACAATATTTTTAAACGGGTTAAAACATGTTAATAAAATTATTATACTTTATTCTCTACCTGTAGATATATTTATCTTTTCAAGATAAATGTGGTACGACCATCTTGATTTTCCATCATAACCATCTAAGTCTTGACCGTCTTCTGTTCTGTTTTTTGTCCATTTTCTGTGCTTCAAAGATCTAAACCAGCTCTCTATGCTATAGATTATTATTTTTAATTTCAAAGCCTTAAAAAATTTCAATTTATGATAATATTAAACGTACTTAGTTGTTAAAGACAATTTTTTCCCCATTAATAACGATAGGATGACCGTCCACAGGGGTAGGATTGCAGCCCAGGTTCTTTCAAAACAGGTGCAGACCATTTTGTGTGCCATGGCCGGCTCTGCCTTTTTGATTTTACGCACTTCCTCTGATATTTTCTTAGAACAAGTTTAACAGAAGTAAGATGATTTTTTTATTGGTACAAACCTTGAAATTGTCAACAAACGGTGATCTTTGGAGGTTTTCCTTGCTTAAGTTTTCAGCAGGGAGAATTTGTGTTGCTTAGATTTTCTCTATTGTTTCATCTACCAACACATCAACTTCTTGTATGTAATGAATAATTTTTATGTTTTAAATTACTAACATACACAATTATTTCTTAGACTTTTAGAAGTAAATTGTACTTGTTTATCAAAAATAAATACTGAAGGCCATAGTAAAAAGACAACACTTTCTTTAAAAATCCATAGGCATATAAATTTGTTCTTCTTCCTAATAGTTAGTTTGATTTCTTTTTGGCCTTTTAATGCGATTTTGAATTTTATAGGGTTTGTAGCATTTAGGTATCTAAACATCTAATATTTATCAATATGTTTCATTATATTTAAGATTACAATAGTGTCCTTTATTTTCTTTAAAAATTACCGTTAGGTAGAATATTCAGTCTTAGGTGAAGATATATTATCTGGCTCGATATTGTCATTGCCCTTTTAACATCTGGTACTCTTCATGTGTTTTAACGTAGTAAAAGCTATATCTGCTATGTACCAATCCAACAAGCATTTTTGTCTGATTGATTCTCGTTTATACAAAATAAAAAATCATGAGAACCATCAAAAAAAATCAGTCACAGTCTTATACAAGCACTTTGAAGAGATCTTTCGTTTATTATAAAACAAACATTTTCAATTCTGTAGAAAACCAAAAAATATACTAGCAACTTTATTGATTTTCATTTAATGTGTAACCTTTGAACAAAAATCTGTGAATAACTACAAAGTTTTTTATATTTAATATCAGTACTAACTTATTCTTTTATATATTAAGCATTATACATCTAAATGATTTCGCTTTTTGTACTTGGTTTAAGTTGAAATTTACGTTTTGGGCATTCCGGTATTTAATTTGTTCTTCCCTGGTTATCTATTACTAGCTGTAGTTGCCCAACTGTCTTCTAGCGGTCTATTTTTTGATTTTTCTTTTCGTGGCAATGTTAAACCGTGGTTTACTATGTAGGAGTCTTGGTTTCTTCTGTTTGAAAAACAACAATATTTTTAAACGGGTTAAAACATGTTAATAAAATTATTATACTTTATTCTCTACCTGTAGATATATTTATCTTTTCAAGATAAATGTGGTACGACCATCTTGATTTTCCATCATAATTATCTAAGTCTAAACCGCCTTCTGTTCTGTTTTTTGTCCATATTTCTGTGCTTCAAAGATCTAAACCAGCTCTCTATGCTCTGAAATTATTATTTTTTAATTTCAAAGCTTTTAAAAATATCAATTTATAAACGCACTTAGTTGTTAAAAACAATTTTATTTCCCATCAAGACCAAGAGGATGGCTGTCCGCAGGGGTACGATTGCAGCCCAGGTTCTTTCAAAACAGGTGCAGACCATTTTGTGTGCCATGGCCGGCTCTGCCCTTTTGATTTTACGCACTTCCTCTGATATTTTCTAAGAACAAGTTTAACAGAAGTAAGATATTTTTCATCGGTACAAACCCTGAAATCGTCAACAAACGGTGATCTTTGGATATTTTCCTTGTTTGCAGGAGAGAGAATTTGTGGTGCTTGGAATTTCTCTATTGTTTCATCTCCCAACACATCAACTTCTTGTTTGTGATGAATATTTTTATGTATGTTTTTATTACTTATACGTAATTTTTTCTTTGTCCTTTTAAAAAGTGAATTGTTTTTTGTTATCAAAGATAATTACTACATTTAAAACGACTGTCCAAAGAGGCAATTTTTTATCTATATTCAGCAGAAAAGAGAAACAATATGTTTTCTTCTTATGATCACTTTTAAATTTTTATGATTTTTTTTTCTTCATGTATATTACATAGAAGTGCCTATTTTTTAACTTTATTTTTAAACTCGACACAATACCTCATTCTTGATCTGTTCAAAAAGCAAACAGGTTTTAAAAATATTAGCTTGAAATATTTTTATGTTTGAGGGACTGCATAAATGGTTCAAAGTGCAAAAAAATTGGGTAAAAGATCTATTCCTTCAAGATTTACAGAATAATTGTATTCCTAAAACTTAACCTAGAACTAGTTTTTTTTTTACTCTTTGTAATAAAAAGCTAATGGTTGTTAAGTGGTATAATGAAAACTTACAAATAGACAAAATAATGTCATTTTTATGTGCTCAAAACAGCATTTCCTTTAAAAGTTTTCATGTCATCATAAATTAGAGCTAGCAAATCGGGATCAATTTAGTTGTCCATAAATTTTGTTCTTAACTTCAAACTTTGGGAAAAACCATCTGGTGACAATTTTTGAATTACAATTCGTCAGCTGTAACATTTAACTTATTACTACCACAATCATTCACAGAACAATTGTGTCTATTATTACTAGTTGTTTATCCCTGAATACAAATAATTTCCACAATTTTAGATGGAACCAAACCACTTTTTAAGAAGAATTTTTCTAATCATATATGTTACAACAAGTACACAGCGATTTCCATGTCTTCTTTTTGGCAGATTTCTGCATCGTTATCAGTAGATATCACGGTTTTAGCAGTGAAATTTCTTTTATTTCCTGTAAGCAGTGAAAATATAATTATTTACTCTGCATTAAGCTTATCAAACTACAACGGTTAATAGAGTTATCCTCTTTTTACTATATTTTAAAAACTACCAATTTCTTTTCAAGTACAAAACTACAATCTTATCATTATGTTGATAAAAACAAAATAATGTCATTTTAAGTGCAGAAAACAGCATTTCCCATTAAGATTTTATGTCATATAAAATTAGAGCTAGCAAATCGGTATCAATTAATTATCCATCAATGTTATTCGTTAACTTCAAACTTTTTGTGAGAAAAACCATCAGGTGACAATTTTTCAATTACAATTCGTCAGCTGTAACATTTAACTTATTACTACCACAATCATTCACAGAACAATTGTGTTTATTATTACTAGTTGTTTATCCCTGAATATTTATATCATTATAGATGAAGCCAGACCACTTCTACCGTCATCTTACAGTGGCTGTCTGTAACAACCGACTGCTACCTGAAACTGACAAACGGTTGATGACATGCTGTTGAGAACACTGTTGCAAAAAGACTAACCCATTGAAGAAAAAACAACAAAAAAATATGTACATCAGGAGGCCAGAGCCTACTGCAGCGGAAATTGAAAGAACATTTTCCACTAAAAAATATATTTTAGTTCAATTCTGACTAAACCCTGAAAGAAGGTGGGGTTAAACAAACTTTCAACTAATTTTCATCTACCAAAATATAAAAAGTCATTTTATGTTGTCCACAAAAAAAAAATTGTAGGAAAATAAATGAAACATAAAGACACAATGAACAAGCAACCCCGAAATAGTTAGAAAAATTACTTGTTATTTAGTAATATTATACAACAATATAATAATCATTTTTAGTTATACTAGCAATATAACTATTACAAGACTATCATTTTTAGTTAATTATAAAAAAAAATAATCAAGCTGTTACTAATAATTAATGTACCATCCTACTTACTTCTTCCCAATAATTAATAATTAATCAGTTTAAATTATTTTTGCCGCCATCTGTGAAAGATGGAGAATGAAACTTTACAAGACAAAAAATAGAGGCTATTTAATCCTAATTATTCTACTTCAATGTGGCTTTTTTTATTTATAAGTTTAAATATTATACTGCTCTCAAATACATTTTTAGTCATGTATGGCCATCTGTGAAAGAGAAACCATGTTAAACACTTCTCCACATTTTGTTTCTCCACCCTAATTCCTAGATCAGGCTTACTTTTGATTTGTCTACCTTTGGTATTATAACTACATCACTCATTCCTACTGGTAAACTCCTTGTCATCTACTAAACAGCAATTAATTTTCGTGCACGAATCTGAATTCCCTACTGAACCCTTTGCCATAGGGACGTCACTGTGGTTTCCCTTAGTACAACTCTTTGATACGATTTCCTTTAGCAGCTCCTCTGCCCTAACACCGTCATCCCTGTTAGTTTAACTTCCGGGTTGAACGTTCCTTGATAAGAACTTTGCTCTAGGAACAAAATTACAGCTTCCCTCAATGCAACTCTTGGATACAGTTTCCTTTAGCAGCTCCTTTGCCCTAACACCATCATCCCTGTTAATTAAACTTCCGGGTTCAACAGATTTCTCATTTGGTACGTTGGCAGGATCTGTTTTTTTTTAATGACAATAATACTTCTGATTTGCTTGTTTGGGTAGGTAGGGTTGGTATTTTGATTTGGCTACTGGCTACCCCATAACTGGAGTCTTGGTTTAGCTTTCCGGGGGTGGTCTTAATTACTGAGTGGACAGCTTTGGTTTGCGAGGACCACTCTCACTGCGAGGAATTTGGGTGCCCGTTTTATGGAGGATACCCCATACTCACATGACGCATACTGCACTTTTCTGTGTTTGCACAATAGTAGGCTCTCTCACCAAAATTAAGGTGCTTGTGGCAAAGAGAACCCTGATTTTTAATTTTTGGTAGGCGGTCGATGCTGATGAGTTTGGATTGGTCTGTTGGGGTTTCGTTCGTTACAGCCCCCTGGTTTGTATAATTTACATTTATGGCCCTTGTTTTTGCCTATTGGTTTGAAATTTCTATGGTAGTTTTGACGGAAAGGTCAATTTTTTTATATCCAGGTAGAGTATTTCTCTTATCTTCCTCTCCTCTATCTAGGGAGTGCCAAGTGGATTGTGACAAATTTCTTCAAGATTGCCACATCCCTAAACTTCGCCATGATTTTTTTTATCTCAGCATTTAAGTCCTGGCCAGAGGCCGAGTGTTTCTCAGATCTACGAAAAAGCCCTTCACCACCTATGAGGTGTTCTTAAAGGGTATAATAGTTTTGATGATCCCGGCCATATCGACTTCTATAATTTTGTTTATCCCCCCATACCACAAACTTATCAAGCAGCTTGTAACGACCTTGGTCTGATTGCACATTACGTTCCAAGCATAAACCTTCAAAGAACTCTAGCTAAAGGGCTATAAACTCTTCCTCGCGCTTTAACTCTTTTACCTTAATGTGTTTCAGGAAGGGGTCATTCTGGTTCCGGTTCAAGATTTGAGAAAGGCTACATGGAGTACCTCACCATATCCTTCTGTGAATTTGCCAAATCTGGCTGGAAATGACAGTTGTAATTAGGACTGTCAATTTGTGGTCACAAAATAATTTCTACATACTTTTAGAGATTAATAATTACAAACACTATATAGTTTTATAACAGTCGGATTTCACATTAAGTATTTTACCTATTATTAACTATTAACCTCCAAAAATATGTATAAATAATTTTAATTCTAATGAACACATGTATACACCAAATTTAGCATCTATTCTTTCATTACAGTATTTATTATTTTACAGAACCCAGTTGAAGTGTGTTGATTCTTTAACACACAAAAATATATGTCGGTACAATAAAGGAAGGTTACTGTATAATTTGTTTTAATAAACTCTATACAACTATAAAATTACAAAATTATTATCAAACAAATTAACTAGTTAGTATAATTAAAAATAATTTAAATTAACAAACTTTTTTTTGCTTATTTTATTTTACTTATTGGTTGTTTTATTTTTGAACGTTTGCTTATCTTATCTATATTACCAATTAATTTATATATAGTTATGTAGTTATAAATCTACAATTTATCTGTAATTAATTTTGCTTATAAGTATTAATTGAATATTTTCTAACGAAACTTATAACTGTCTACTTACTCAAAATTTTATTTTAAAACTAGTTGCTAACAAAAGTAGTTGATAAATATTAGCTAAAATCGATTTTACTTGTTTGCTTAATAAACATGTTTTTGAAAGAATCATGTCTCAAATTTCTGTTTAATATATGTAGTACTAAAAAGTTATAACTACTACTTGTATTTTAAAAAGATGTACTAAATATCTGAAGTAGTTATTTATACTATTAAACTAATTTATATCAGCACCACAATTAAAAAAGCTTTCCGTATAATAAATAAACATCAAAAGTAAGAAAACGTTTTAATTTATTTTCAGAAATTTGTCTTAAACATATCAAAAATTAAATTATTTAAATATCGTTTATCCAATATTTTACTTAAATAGTTTAAATGAAAACTAACATATAACGTCTTTTAAAATAATCAAATATTAAATTCTTTATAACATGAAGATGGAAAGTTATATTTTTAATAAAGTTTATTGGCACTTAAAACTTTAGTTAGGAAATTATGTAAAAGCTATAATTAAAACTGATACTGCAAAAACAACAGCTGCTATTATTAATGGATACAGCCGAGATTTTCTTTCTTCAGTGGCAACCAATTTATCTTCAGTGACGATCAAACTATCATCAGCAGCTTCGTACTTTTCAGGATTTGCCGTCAACTTTTCATCTATTTCCTGCTTCAACTCAGGAAACAGCTCACCAAATTGCTCGTCATCACTGCAGTGACGTAATGACTTCAGTGCCAGTTGTTTCTTGTATTCTTCTGATCTGTGCATTGCTCCAATGTGATTAGTGTCCTTGTCGACCATGAAAGATAACAAGCCTGTTAAAAAGCAAATTCGAACTTAAAGGGATGAATTAATTTTTGGTTCTTAAGCTGATGAAAGCTGGTGAAAAGCTGGTTTCTAACTAGTAAATCTAAAAAACTTTAAATTATTAATCTATTGTAATAAAAAGATTTTGAGAATAGAATACTTTTTTCATACTATTTGGCAGTCGGGTCTGCATGGTTAAAGATACAAGAGATATAAGTAAAAAATTGATTGTAATAATACTGTGTATAACTACGCATGAATGATTATGAGGTCTTAACATTGTTTGTATTTTTGATTTATAGTTAATCATTTCGTGTTTAGTTACTGATATTGTGGTTTAACTTAATATTTGTTTTCCATTTAACTTTTTGTTTGTGATATATAATTTTCATTTATTTAGACAAAATCAATAACAGTGGACTTTATTTATTTATCAGTAACAAGTAAAAACTGCCACATCAATGAGAACGTCACTTAACAAGATCGTTCGGCATTCGAATAATCGCCCAGCAAGCAGGTATAGAAGCTGAGTTGGTAACAGGATGTGAACCCCACACCGTCTTAGGACATTACGGTGGGTTACTTTCATAAAAAGTGAATAACTGTATTGAAGAAACGAACATAACAAAAAATGTAAAAAATTAAAATAGCTAAAGTGTACAATATTAAATAGTTCTAGTTAAAAAAGTTTTATTTTTCAAAACTTATTTATTTAAAAGTATTTATAGTATACTTAACGTTTAAATGTGTGCTTTTTATATTAAAGTAGACTATAAACAAAAGCTTACCAGTTATAAGGGTTCCAACAGTCCAAGCAGGGCACCAAGATTCCTGATGATAGTTAGTCATTGAGATGCACAGAGCTTCGTTTGGTTTAAATCTTCCACTGGGTGTAAGCATTCTAACTTCAGGCGCTATCATTGGATAGTTTTTGGGAAATTCAAGGAAACCGTGGTACAATCCACCTTCATAAGGAGTGTCTGGAGGTCCTTCTACCTGTATACTTTTGTGTTTTATCAAATGTTATAAATAACAACAAGATTTACGATCAATCCAAATTTTAGTATTAAAAGAATTTTCTATATAACAAAATGCTTTCATCAAAGCACTAAAAAAATTTTTAGTGATTTTAAATAACAAAGACTTTGGTATGTATGAACTATGACAACAATATTCTACCACGTAAATAAAACTAGGTGCAGTTTTCAAAAAGAATAGGATATAGTGTATATTTTGATAGAGATAGTTGATATGAGGAGGTACTTGTAAAAATTAGAACTAAACAAACCGTTTAAAATAAGTTATGGAATCTGATAAAAAATGTAATTAATCAATTTGTTTATACTAAAAAAAGTCCTTTTTTTTTACAAGTTAATATTGAGCAATGTTGTTGATAAACTGATAAATATTATGATAAACAGTTAATAATGGATTTTTTATTCTCTATGTTCCACAAAAGATTATCAAAAACTTGTTAAAATTTCTTTCATTTCCAATAAACTTTTTCTATCTATTTCTAACAAAAAGGTTTATAACGAACCACTCATTACATTTACTGTTTAGTTTTATTAATCATTTCAAAAGAATTAAAGTTTAAGAATTTCAATATTTTATGTGATTTCAAAATTCGTGTTGAGAAGAAAAAAAGATGCGTGAAGTAAATTTGAGAGAAAGAGTTTAAAACTTGGCTTGCAGATGCGAGTCGGATTATTGACGGGTGAGACGCAAAAAGCAAGGAGAACGCACATAACGACGTGTTGATTTAGCGAAGCGTATGAAGAACATCGAGAAGGGGATATCTTGTTATTGAATGTTATGAAACTTTTTCGTCGAGTTTATTTTCTGTCCATGTCAACAAGGTTTAGTATTGAGTAAATGTGACTACTAATGGAAGTCATTGGTAACACTTTTATTGTAATTTCTTTTATTTAAATTATTTCACAATATGTTTATTAATCTTGTATATAAAGTATGTGCGCTATAAGTAAAGCTATAAGTAGTTTTATAACATCACTTTTATAGTAAGTACTAGTATATAAATTAAGCCAGTGTTCCATCTGAACGTCTGTAATACTTTAAATAACCGTTATTATTAATCTTAATTAAGGGCAGCTTAACCTATCAAAGCCAAGCCAATTAACATCATTATTGATGACGGTTACAGGTTTTCATTCTGATATTCGAGTCAATTATACATCATAGTAATAATAAAAAGTAATACAACTTTTATGTTTATCTAAAAAGTTTTAATTTACTAAAAAACTAAACATTTTTTGAAAAAAAAATTACATTAATATATAAAAAAGATATTATGTTTTGATAACGTGAAATATTTCAAGTTAAATTACAAAAAAAAAGCTAACGCAGAAATGAAACTCAAGTATATTGTTTTCTAGTGGTTTTACATCTCTGACATATGGTATAGGATTCTTTTTGAGTTCTAGAAGCTCTCTTTGTAATCTTTTGGTAGCCGTTGGTGATGCCATGTTTTTACATATATTATATTATCTAAAAAATGTTTTTTTGAAATATTAAACATCATAGGCTATTTGTTTCTAAAATAGTCAAAAATAAATATTGGATATACTTAAGACTTCTGACGTTAATAGTACTTATGAAAAACGATTGTTTAGTTAATAGTATGACTAAAAATATGAATACTTTTTAATGTTTTTAACGTTTTTGTTTGAATAAAATAGGAGAAGCTGAAGTTTAACTTAATTTTATTGAATTTTATTGTAATAGATTGTATAAGCTACACAGTAAACAATATTTATTCTAGTTTCTTTAGCAAAAGTAAATAAATCATTAACATACTTTAACCAACCCTGTAAGAAGAGTAAGTTCTTACAATAGAAAAATATATTAAAAAATTGTCATAGTGATAAATTTCCATTTATTACTGTGACATTTGTTTGGGTATTAAGAAAAGTTCCAATGAAAGTATTTATGGACAGTGAAAGTGTAAAAAAACATTGTACACCTTTGCTCTAATTTTTTGTCTAATGCGTCTTCAGAGGAATTGTTATTGTGGAAAAAGTTGTTATATTGTTTAGTTGTCTGTCTGCAAGAGTTTGAAATAAATAAAGTTGTGTTTTTACAAAGCTTGACGTTTGTTGTGCAAAAGTATCCAGTAGTCTGCTATATGGCAGCGAAACGTTGTTGTGTCGAAGGTGGAAGAGAAGAAAATCTTACGTTCAGTGCTTTTGTCGCATCCTTTGACATGGGTAGCAACAAAAGGAAAATGTATAAGGAAATGTTGAAACGAAACATTCTAACCACTATGTACTTTTTTCTCAACCAACGTAGAATTCACTGGCTCGATCATGTTATGAGAGTGGTCCCCGAACAAATACCAAACTCTGCTGTACAGCTAACTGGTCATTGGCAAGCGCAAACGTGTTTAGACTGCATTCAAAAGGCTTCTGCAAACGTGATCTAAAGATCTTAAGTGTTACCATTAATGACTGAGAGGAGCTGTTAAATACCAACACATCTGAACATCTTTTATCAATAAAAAATGTAAAAGAATTAAGAACAGCACTTTTGAATAGCAAAGCAGACGAAGAAACAAGGGTCGAATTAAAATGTGTTCAAAAATTTGAATTTGCATTTTTGAGTCAAAAACTTTGCGTTCATCATTAGCTTTTCATTTAAGCTGTAATTTTTAGGTACACACATCCTTTAAAAAATTAACTTTTTTGCTCTGTTTAAAGTTTGTACTCAAGAATATGATAACTGTAATAAAAATAATGGTTAATAAATTTTACAAAATAATGTAGTAGACATTTGTTAATAAATAGAATGATAATTTAACACCTTTTAAAATTAAAATAATAAAAGAAAAACTATAATGAAATATACTTAAAATTTAGACATTAGTTTACAAAGAACAACAATTATGTATTACACACTTTTGTAAATAAAAAATACTTTTTTGTGTATTTTATTAAGTTATGATGCAAATTTTGGTGAACAGAATAAGTAATAAAAAGAAAATACCAAGCTTCTCTCAATAAAAACAATAAATGGCTCAACTTTTTCTAGTATTATAAGTAATATTCTTTAAAACCAACAAATAGTTGAGCAGTAGTTGTACACATAAATTATCATCAAAACTTTTGAAACAAGAAAATACACATAAACTCTTATAAGCTCTAGCATAAGACCTAGGTGTTGGATTAAACAGGATTAACCTTAAAGTTACAAACAAAAACCAGGTTTAAAAAGAAAACCTACATAACAAGTTACTTAAAAAAAACTATTTCATTGAGTGAACCTTTTTCTAATCTTTTATTAATTCTTTAGTGAAAAAAAACTTCGAAAAATTCTAAAGCTTACATAAGTTAACATTATAAACAACATTTTTGTAAAAGTACTTACTTAATCAAATAATTCTTCATTTTCATAATATGTACAGATTTTCAACAGTTTGATAAAAAAACTGATATATAGTTACTGTTCATCTTTTGTTTACTTTTAAGAAAAGTTTATTAACAGATGTTTTTACATTTTTCACAATATATTAAAAATTTAATTTTGTAATTAGAGTGTTAGGTATATAAAAAACATAAAACTAGTTTTTATATCCCTCATAGCAGGAGCGGCTTTAGTATTTTCAAGTATTTAGTAGTTTATAAAACATCAAGTTTATAGACAGAAAAAACTATGTTTAATAAAAAACTCCAAAAAATTGGGTATTTGGTTTTACAATGAAAGCAATAACTGCAAATTCATTATGTGTCGCTACATGTAAAAATAACTAAAACCAAACCTTTTTCTAAAGTAAAATTAAGAATTTTTATGAATAAATACTTTTACCTTGAAATAAAAAGAATATTTGTCATTTATTGCACTGATATCAGATTATGTAATTTAGACTATTAAAACTTAATACCATTACTTTGTTATATAACAACTATTTTTAAACTTTTTTAAATGTTCAAAACCTTTAGTTAATGAAATAGTATTAGCTTTAAATTTAAGTGATTATTTAATAATAAATGCTTCAATGTTAGATTGATTAAATCAAAGTATTTTAGCCTTGGTAAATAAAATTGTCTGTTAAAAAAAGAGCAAAATTTAATTTACTTAAGTGGATTTAACCAATGTAAAATAAATTAGAAAATAACTAGTTTAAATGCCTCCTGAATGCTTTTGTAGGCTTAATTTTATTTTTATATAAATAAAAAATTAAAAAACAAAAACAGCCAAAACTACTTTAGTCTATTGAGATGGACTAACAGAAGTCAATTAAGTTTAATAACTTACTAAATAGCTTTAAACAAATAAAACAACCTGTTTGATTGTATATGACTTGATAAAAACTAACTACTAAAAAATATATTTTAGTAACAAAAATAATCAAGAATAAACATGATTACTAAAGATTCTAACTAACCCTTTTGGGAATGATAAACCTCTGTAAAAAAATCACCAGGTAGTTTATAAAGTAAACTTGTAACCTAGTTTATTACACTTTATTATTTAAATTGTTTTGCTTTAAAATCATCCTGAAATTTAAACTTTTAGAAAAAAAAAGAAAAGTTTACCATTTAAAATTTGTCTACTAGAAGACAAAAATAATAATATCCAAAATAACCCAGAGTTATTTGGGACTTCAATCAAAATAAGATATAACTGTTAAGGAATTTAACTTTTGTTTTAGGATCTAATTATTATTTATTAAGTAAAAATGTATATAAAATAGACTAAATACCAGGTTTAAACTGTTAACTTATTATAACTCATTTTCTCAGTTATATTTTTTTCAAACAACTAAGAAATAGATTTGCTTAAAAGATATTTCTTACAATACAAAAAATATTTATTCAAGGTTTCAAAAATGGTTTTATAGGTGTACAAATAACAACTAAAATAACTAAAGCATGGCGGTTTAAAGAATGAATATTATATAAATTTCTATTCAATAATATTTTTAAAGTAAACTTTACAAAAAGAAAGTTCAACATTCACAAAAAAATCAAACTAACTAGCATACAAATATTTTTATAGTTTCTAACTACAAAAAAAAAAAAAACTAGTAACATTTCATAAATATTAACGTACGATTTATCAAGAAATAAAAATTAAGATAATAAATAATTAGTAATAAATGAAACTTTGATGTCCGCTAGTAGAATAATTTCTTTTAAATATTACCTTACCGGAGATGACTTACGACGAACCTTAATTCTTGATTATACAAAATCTGAATGATTTGTAATTACATATTAAAAAGAAAGACAATTAATGCTTCATGTATATAAATATTATTACATTAACTTAAATACGTATTTAAGGTTTATTCTAACTACTTTTATTTGCATATTCTTGTTGTATATTATAATTGCCAGATACCCAAAAATAAAAAGTTCTAAATATTGATTAAACTTTTGTTTACTTTTACTTAAAACATCTTACTTGAGCTGTAGTGAGAAATTTTTTTTATATATAGATGAATAAATAAATAAATTTTTTTATTTTAGACTCTGCAAGAACTATGAACTATATTAAT
This sequence comes from Thalia democratica, assembly GCF_965202585.1. Lineage (NCBI taxonomy): Eukaryota > Metazoa > Chordata > Thaliacea > Salpida > Salpidae > Thalia > Thalia democratica. Next base: position 45,369 of record NW_028139251.1, read on the forward strand.
ATAATCATTAGCTCCTAATAGTAGTATATATGGCTTTGTCTGTTTTACTTTATAGGGTTCTTTTAAATTGTGATCATTACGTTTGCATGAAACACTGTGTAGAATAAAAAATCTTAATTTGAATTGTCTAATTAATGTTTATTTGCTCCTTTTTAGTTGAGCTCTTTTTTGTGCAATTATAACTAACCATAAAGTTATTACAACTGTATTACTATGAATTAATAGTTCTCACTTTTTTTTAAGAAATTTAATGTTACCCTAATTTTTATCCTAATATAGGCTTTGATATAGTTTATTTTCAATATTCAGTTATGCAATTTATGCAGTATGATTTTTTTTTTAATTAATAATTTTCTAATAACCAGAAATGCTTAGTTTTGTTTATGAGTAACTGTAACAAACTAACTAATACTTGGATATAAGATATTTAAAGTTGTGTCATACGTTTTAAAAATCCGTTTTAAAAGTATTTTAAAAATCGGATTAACTTTTTAATAACTTGACAAGCTAAAATTTCAAACCTCTCACGTTGCCAATTTATTCTGATTTTTATAAAATTAAGCTCTAGTTTTATAATACTACATGCATAAAAAAAATTAAATAATAGACTAAATTTAATGCAATAAAAGTACACTGTTTTTTGATACTTTTATCATATTTACTAGGAGGATAATTGTCATATTTTAATTATAAATTTTCACACAATTACTCGATAAATTTTATTTGAAAACAAATAAACAATTTTTTTTTAAATAATCTATTTCTAGAAATCTTACTTATATATTAAACTCTTACGATTTACATTATGAAAATAACTATTCAAGTTTTTTACGTTTTGAATTTGTTTGTAAAACTTCAAAAGCTATAAGCAGTAAAAAAGTTAACTGTTAGAAAGTTTAAAAATGCTGATTAAAGAGTAAATTATTTGCAATAAAATATGTCATTAAATTATGACTATTTACAACTCTTACTAATTATTGTACTAATTTCAAGATCTTATGAAGATTGTAAACAGATAAGTTTGTATATTTTTGTAGGTTATGTTCTATTATGACACTAACAACTATAAAGTTTACTTACTCACATATTTTTTCCAAGTACCAGTTTTTTTTATATCAGATACATGTCATAATGTTTCAAAGGTAATATAATGTTTGAGCTATTATTGACTTTTGAAGAAACTTTTCTATTGAATTGGTCAAAAATAGTATCTTTATTTCAGTTAATTTTAGAAAGTATTATCTTTAAGTAACTTTAATTTAAGTAAATTGCAGGTTTGTGCATCAATTTAGCAAATTTTGAAATTATAAAAAAAAGCTCTCCGCACGTTTTTTAGCTTAATTTTTTAAGTTCAATTTTTTTCTTTAAATTTTTTATTACTTTTTAGACTAAAACAAAATCTAGTTTGAAATACTCGACTTTAACACTACTAGATAAAAAACTTTTGTAAGTATACATATTTGCAGTTTTTGATAAGGTTAGCTGTTTGCGTACACGTTTTTTATGTCATAAAACTTTCATTTGACTTAAATACCAAAATCACACAAAGATAAATAAAAAAACAAACATTATCTACTTATTAAGCAAAGCTTTTTATGTCATTTATTTTAAATAACAACATTTTTTATAGTATTTTATAAAATATAAATAATGTTTTCAGTGTAAATTATTTAATTTAAAGTATGAAGTCCTTATGCCTTCTTCTAAAGGAAAAAAGAAAATTATGAAAAAAGATGAGTATGAAGTTAAAAAAATATTAGGGGATATGGAAACAAAAAACTCATATGTAAAAGGTTGTCACAATGTATCGTATAAAATAAAAAGGATTTTTACATTAGTAGTTTATTTATATAGTAGAGAAACATTATAAGTATCAACATTTTTTTTGTTAATTTTTAAAGTTCATGTTTATTTTCAAATATGTAGATTAAAATAATGTTATGTAGTTTGTTGCAAAATTTCAATAACCAGTTAAGATAGTTTTTTAGATAAATGAAACATAAAAAAAACTTACACATTTACAACCTGTACATTAAAAATTAAAAAGATGTTTTTAAGTATGCATATCTGTTTGAGTTGAGTTTTTAAATTGTAGGTATTTATATCTTTAAAAACTATAACTTTTAAATTGTTTTATTTCAATAAAAGAAAGTCATACTGAAAACATAAGTTATTTTTAATAGTCCCACTTGAGTACCTAAAACTACATTAAACCGCTTCAAAAAACTTCTTGATGATTATTACAAACATAAGAAAAGAAAAAAATAAAAAGGGATGCAGAAAAACTGAAAAAAAAATGCCGAAAAGCCCGAATCTTCTGACCAAAAACTGAAATCAGTATTAAGTTCGAAACATTTTGCATTGCCACAAGGTTTATGACGATTAGTGTTTATACAATGAGCAATCTACTTTATTAAAAAAGTTAGTATATTCGATTTGTAAATATTCTTTAGAATTAACTAAGATGGAAGAGTATTTTTACCAAAAAAAATCATTAAAAGTTAATCTGAAATATACATAGTTTGTTTTTAATCTTGGCGCCGTAAAATAAACCTTCTGTTAATTAACTTTTTTACAACGCAGTTCAGAAGTATTAAAGCAATGTTTTTTGAACAAAAGTGTTAGTTTAGTTAATGTACAGTAATAATTAGTCTAGAATGTTTTTAAATACTATAGTTAGAAGAACAAAATGTTGGTTAATATTATTTAAGTTTAATAAAACAAAAATAATTTTGAACACCTCTTTTTAACAATATCACATTGGTTTTTTAGATGAATCAAGCAGTAGCAAAAACGAGCTGAAAACAACTTCTGCAAGAACTGAAGAAAACGTACCTATTTCAGCAGCTATTTTAAGTTTGTACTATTAAATTAAAGTTTAAAAACCCCTTTAAATTTAGATTTTTTTGTTTTTTTAGAGGTAAAGTATATTGAATTTCATTGTATTTTTTTATCATTATAAAATGTAACGAATTTTGACTGTTGAAAAACTAAAGGTAGCTATTTATATCAGTTTAAAATTAACTTAATTATATTGTATTTTAGCAATATTTATTATTTTGTAGTTGCTGTCTCACCTCATTGAATTATGTAAATTTAAAAAACCCTTTATATAATATTTATAAATAACTTAAATAAAAACTAAGTTATTAGACATCATTCATCCATTATTTTAATTAAATAGTTTAATTGAAAACTGAAATATAGTGTCTTTTAAAATATTCAAACATTTATTTTTTATATCATGAAGGTTTTTAATAAACTTTATTGGCACTAAAATTGCAGTTAGAAATTTATTTAACAGCAACAATTATAACTGCTATAACCACAAAAGCTCCTGCTGCTAGTAAAGGATACAACCAAGCTTTCTTATCTTCAGTGGTGATCAAACTATCCTTAGCAGCTTCGTACTTTTCAGGATTTGCCGCCAATTTTTCATCTATTTCCTGCTTCAACTCAGGAAACAGCTCACTGAATTGCTCGTCATCACTGCAGTGACGTAATGACTTTAGTGCCAGTTGTTTCTTGTATTTGTCTGATCTGTGCATTGCTCCAATGTGATAAGAGTCCCTGTCGACCATGAAAGATAACAATCCTGTTGAAAAAGTAGAACTTTAAGGTTAGAATTAATTTGTTGACTTTAGCTGATTTCTTACTAGTTAATTTATAAAACATCAAGCAATTAATCTATTGTAAATAAAAATATTGTAAGTTGAATCTTTTATTTATACTATTTGGCAGTCGGTTCTGAATTGTTGAAGATACAAGGAATGTAAGTAAAAATGGTTTGTGATAGTACTGTACATAGCTACGCATGAAAGATTAAGAGGTCTTTATTTAGATATCAGCTGTTAACATTGTTTATTTTTTCACACTAAGGTAACAATGTTTAACCCCTAAGGGATCTTCAGGCCTGCAAAATAAAATAAATATAAGGACGGATTATGGATAATGATGGATAACTAAAAATATATAATAATGCAAAAAATTATAAATAAATTCAAATTAAATTAAAAAAATCATAATATCAATACAGTGTTATTATTAGATAATTAATCAACTAAATTAAAAACAATAATAAAAAAAATAATAAATTTCAAATAGTATTTATAATTACAATAGCTGATTTGTTCTAAACAGATTTAGATTTAGCTTACAATAACACAAAGCAAAATGGCGTTTAACAAATAAGGGTACAGGCAATAACAAAAATAAGTGATAAAAGTTTTAAATATGCTAAGTTTTAAAATAAAATATCCTAAAGTGCGGGCAGGCGTAGAAGAGCTCTTGCCTTTTGTTTAATATTCTTTTCTTGTTAGCAAGTGCTATTTCTTTTTTATCCAGGTTGCAAGTCTTGCAGATTTTACCTATAATCATATGCCATACAGAAAAGAAAACTCCTCAGTCAGATACATCAGCAGTAACTCCAACCACCCGACGATAATCAAGAAAAACTTACCCAAACTGATTGAGAAAAGACAAATAGACTGTCTACAGACCTAAGAACCTTTGATAATGCAAAGTATAGCTATCAAATTGCTCTACTTCAATCCAACTTCAATCACAAACTTGAATATAAAACAAAACCGACCTGTTGACAAAAAAACGTAAACGAACAAGAAAAATTATGTACTTAAATCCGTCATACTGCCAATCAATACGAACTAGCATTGGGAGAAAATTCTTAGATCTAATTGATAAACACTTCAAAACAGAGAGCATGATAAAGATCTTCAACAGAAGCAATCGCAAAATATCGTACTGTTGTATGGAAAATGTCAAATCATTAATAACATGCCACAATAAGAAGATACTAAGTAAACTGAATCATAAGAACGACCAAGAGGATAAAACGTGCAATTGCCGCGACAAAGACTCCTGCCCCTTAAGTGGCAAATGCTTGCAGGAGAATGTTGTATGTAAAGCGACAACCACTAGTCAGATAGAAACAAGGGAATATATAGGATCCAAAGGAGACCAATTCAAAAAGAGATTCATACCAATGCACACATGAGTGATATTAAGAATGAAAATAACAAGAGAACAGAACTTTCCAAGTACATTTGGAGATTAAAAAACAATAACACTTGCTACAATTTAAGATAGAAAATCATGAATAAGATTAGAGAAATAAAAAATACAGGTAAAATCTGCAAGACTTGCAACCTGGATAAAAAAGAAATAGCACTTGCTAACAAAAAAAAGAATATTAAACAAAAGACAAGAGCTCTTCTACACCTGACCGCACTTTATTTATTTTATTAACGACGTAGGAAATTTTATTTTAAAACTTAGCGTATTAAAACTTTTATCACCTTTTTTGTTATTGCTTATACCCTTACTTGTTAAACGCCATTTTGTTTTGTGTTGTTATAAGCTAAATCTAAATCTGTTTAGAACAAATCAGCTATTGTTATTATAAATACTATTTGAAATTTATTTATTTTTTTCATTATTATTGTTTTTAATTTTGTTAATTAATTATCTAGTAATAACACTGTATTGATATTATGAATTTTTTTAATTTAATTTGATTTTAACTATAATTTCTTGCACTCTTATATATTTTTAGTTATCCATCGTCTTATATTTATTTTATTTTGCAGGCCTGAAGATCCCTTAGGGTTGGAACATTGTTGTCTTACTTTGAATAAATAAACTTAATATTATCTTTGTCTCCGAAATTAAAATTGTTGAGACCTGTTGTGCCCAAGGAATAATCCTTGCATATACTTATTGTTTATTTTTATCAGTTAAACATTTTCATGTTTATTAACTGTTACTGTGGTTTAATTTAATATTTTTTTTAATGAACATTTTTTATTGTGTTATAAAATTTTCATTTATTCAGACAAATTTGATTAGAGTGGATTCTATTCAATTATCCGAATTAAGTGATAAGTGTCACATGAACAAGAACGTCACTTAACAAGAACTTAAAAGGCATTCGAATAATCGCCCAGCAAGCAGGTATAGAAGCTGAGTTGGTAACCGGATGTGAACCCCCCACGCCGTCTTAGAACATTACGGTGGGTTACTTTCATAACAGGTGAATAACTGTATTGAAGAAACGAACATAACAAAAAATGTAAAATATTAAAATAGCTAAAGTTTACAGTATTAAATAGTTGAGGTTAAAAAGTTTTTTCTTCAACACTTGTAAATCCTAAAGTATTTATTGTACAATTATCGTTAAAATGTTTAGAACAAATCAGCTATTGTTAACAAAAGCTTACCGGTTATAAGAGTTCCAACAGTCCAAGCAGGGCTCCAAGACTCCTGCTGGTAGTTAGTCATTGAGATGCACAGAGCTTTGTTTGGTGTAAACCTACCACTGGGTGTAAGCATTCGAACTTCCGGTGCTTTCAATGGGTAGCTTTTCGGAAACATGAGGAGTCCGTGGTAATATCCATTTTCATAAGGAGTGTCTGGAGGTCCTTCTACCTGTACACTTTTATGATTTAATAACCGTAATAAATAATAAGAAGATATAAGATCAATCCAAATTTTAGTATTAAAAGAATTTTCTATATAACAAAATGCTTTCATTAAGGCACTAAATTTTTTTTAGTTATTTTAACTAACAAAGACTTTGGTATAAATGAACTACGACAATATTCTACCACGTATATAAAATTAGGTGCAGTTTTCAAAAAGAATAGGATATAGTGCATATTTTGATAGAGGTAGATGATATGACGAAGTACTTGTAAGAATTGAAACAAAAAAGAAAAACCGTTTAAAATAAGTTATGGAATCTTATAAAAATTTTATTAATGATTTGTTTATACTAAAAAAAGTCTTTCTTTTTACAAGTAACTATTGAACAATGTTGTATCAAATTGATAAATATTATGATAAAAAAAAAATTAATATTGGATTTTTAATTCTTTTTGTCACACATTAGAGTATCAAAAATTTGTTAAAATTTCTTACATTTTAAATAAACTTTTTCTAACTATTTTTAACAAAAAGGTTTATAACGAACCACTCATTACATTTACTGTTTAGTTTTATTAATCATTTCATAGAATTAAAGTTGAAGAATTTCAATATTTTATGTGATGTCAAAATTCGTGTTCAGAAGAAAAAAAGATGCGTGAAGTAAATTTGAAAGAAAGAGTTTAAAACTTGGCTTGCAGATGCGAGTCGGATTATTGACGGGTGAGACGCAAAACGCAAGGAGAACGCACACAACGACGTGTTGACGATAGGATTTAGCGAAGCGTATGAAGAACAATCGAGAAGGGAGTTCTTGTTGTTGAAAGTGGATAAAAACTTTTTCGTCGAGTTTATTTTCAGTCATGTCAACAATGTTTAGTATTGAGTAAATGTGCCTACTGGGCTCTTGTTGGAAGTCATTGGTAACACTTTTATTGTAATTTCTTTTATTTTAATTATTTTACAATAGGTTTATTAATCTTATATCTATTATGTATAGGCACTAACAACTAGGTTTATTACATCACTTTTATAGTAAGTACTAGTGTATAAAATTAAGCCGGCGTTCCATCTGATCGTCTGTAATACTATACGTTTTTAGTAATCTTATTTAAGAGCAGCTTAACCTACCAAATCCCAGCCAATTAACATCATTATTTATGACGGTTACAAGTTTTCATTCTGATATTGAAGTCAATGAAGTATTATATTAATAATATAAAGTAATACAACTTTTATGTTTATCTAAAAATTGTTAATTAACTAAAGATTTTAACACATTTTGGTTAAAAAAATATACTAGTATATGAAAAAAATATTATGTTTTGATAAAATGAAATATTTCAAGTTAAATTACAAAAAATAAACTTACACAGAAATGAAACTCAAGTATATTGTCTTCTAGTGGTTTTACATCTCTGACATATGGTATGGGATTCTTATTGAGTTCTAGAAGCTCTCTTTGTAATCTTTTAGTAGCCGTTGGAGATGCCATGTTTTTACTTATATTATACTTTCTAAATTTTTTTTTCCAAATATTAAACATCATAGGCTATTTGTTTCTAAAATGGTTAAAAATAAAATTTGATTAACTTAAGACTTCTGATGTTAACAGTACTTATGAAAAACGATTGTTTAGTTAATAGTATGACTAAAAATATGAGTACTTTTTAATGTTTTTAAAAAAGTTTTTGTCGGAATAGAATAGGAAAAGCTGAATTTTAACTTAATTTTATTGAATTTTATTTAATGACATAGATTGTATAAGCTACACAGTAAACAATATTTCTTTTAGTTTCTTTAGCAAAAGTAAATAAACCATTAACATAGTTTAACCAACCCTGTAAGAAGAGTAAATTCGTACAATAGAAAAATATATTAAAAATTTGTCATATTAATAAATTTCCGTTTTGTACTGTGACATTTGTTTAGGTATTAAGAATAGTTCCAATGAAAAGTATTTAAGGACAATGAAGGTGTAAAAAAACATTCTACACCTTTGCTCTAATTTTGTGTCTAATGCGTCTTCAGAGGAATTGTTATTGAGAACTAAGTTGTTACATTGTTAAGGGACGTTTAGTCGTCTGTCTGCAAGAGTTTGAAATAAATAAAATTGTGTTTGTACAAAGCTTAACGTTTGTTGTGCTTAAGTATCCAGTAGTCTGCTATATGGTGGTGAAACGTTGTTGTGTCGAAGGTGGAAGGGAAGAAAACCATACCTTCAGTGCATTTGTCGTATCCTTAGAAATGAGTAGCAACAAATGAAAAATGTATGAGGAAATGTTGAAACGAAACACTCTAGCCACTATGTACTTTTTTCGCAACCAACGTAGGCTTTGGCTTGATCATGTTATGAGAACGGTCGACGAACAAACGCCAAACTCCGCTGTATAGCTTATTGGTCATTGGCAAACGCAAAAGCGTTTAGACTGCGTTTAAAGGGCGTCTGCAAACATGGCCTTAAGATCTTACGTGTTGCCATTAATGACTGAGAGTAGCTGACAAGTACGAACACAAATGACCATATTTTATCAATAAAAAATGTAAAAGAATGAAGAACAGCACTTTAGGATGCCAAATCAGACGAAGAAACAAGGGTCAAATCAAAATGTGTTCAAAAATTTGAATTTGCATTTTTGAGTCAAAAACTTTGCGTTCAACATTAAATTTTTCATTTAAGCTGTAATTTTTAGATACACACATCCTTTTAAAAATTAACTTTTTTTGCTGTGTTCAAAGTTTTTACTCAAGAATATGATAACTGTAATAAAAATAATGTTTAAAAAATTTTACAACTTAATATTGTAGAAATTAGTTAATAAATAGAATGATAATTTAACATATTTTAACATTAATATAATAAAAGAAAAACTATAATGAAAGATACTCAAAATTTAGACATTAGTTTAAAAACAATAATTACTACAATAATAATAACAATAACTACAATAATAATAATAATAATAACAATAACTACAATAACAATAACTACAATAATAATAATAATTATAATATAAATAATAATAATAATTTAAATAATAATAATAATAATATAAATATAAATAATAATAATATAAATAATAATAATAATATAAATATAAATAATAAAAATAATAAAAATAATAATAATAATAATAATAATAATAATATTTAAAATAAAAATAATAATATTAATGACAACAATAATAGTGATAATAATTACAATAATTATAAAAATTACAAAAATAATTACAATAATACTAGTAATTAAAATAATATCAATAATAATAATAATAATAATATCAATGATAAAAACAATAATAATGATAATAATAATAATAATATCAATAATAATAATAATAATAATAATAATAATAACAACAACAATAATGATAATAATAATAATAATAATAATAATAATAGTAATAATAATTATAATAATAATTTTCCTAACTTTTTACTAAAATTTTCCTGACCTTTTTAAATCAAACTTTTAATTTAAACTTATTCTAATATACATAATTTAACATTTGAAGCTATATAAAGCTTTAAATCTAATTTAAAACAGGTTAAATCAACAGTTATTTTTGCTGAATTCAATCATCAAACTTCCATTACATCATTGAACCTTATGTGTATGATTGATGTATTTGAAATAAACAAATACTAGTATAGTTACCTTATAAGGACAGGTTGTCTGAAAAAAGACACAACTTTTTAGTATTTCTTAGCATAAATGTATCTAATTAAACGAAACGACGTAGGGAATTTTACAATTAGAACCTTAAATTAATAACGAACTTTCACAACTAAAATCTTAAAACAATAACAAACTTTTACAGTTGAAAGCTTAAAAAAATAAAGCACACATTTTTCTAGTATTTACTAGCATAAATGTATCTAAATAAACCATCTGAAATACTGATCTGAAAAAAATAACAATGGTTAGTCTGAGTTTGAAAACCCAATACACATAACAATAGTTTTCTGTAGAAGTAATTCTAATCTAACACCTTAATACAAAAAATATAATTTCTCTATACCAGTAACCAGCTTTTTATCTAAATAAAAAAGTAAACTTTAGTCAGACTTAGCATAAAAGTTATAAAACAACCTAGAAGGTAAAAATATCTAATAACAAAAAATATTTAGTTAAAATATGTTTTATTTATATAAATTGTTCACTTAGTTTAATAAAATACTACCCAAACTATTTGATATAAAATCCTTAAACAAAAAATCAACTAAAAAAGAATATACTTAAGTAACTGCAAAAAAAAGTAAACTATATATCTGTTGTGTAAAGTTTTTCCTCTTATCATTTAGTATAAAATTTGTAACAAATAAATCTACTCATATATTTTTTTATCTAAACTTAAGTTATTCTACATAAATAAAATAATAAGTAAACTTAATCTTGGCATATACTTCTCTTATAACTTATTTTATAAATTTAAACAATTTAAAAAAAAATAAAGACGTAAAGTATACCTATCAGTTTGTTACATATAATACTAAACTTATTTAATGCTTAGTTATAAGAACTCAATGATTTACTTAACAAAAAATACTTTGATACTACAACTATGCTAGATAAACTTTTGTGTGTATATCACAGTTTCATTATGGAAATGTCCTTGCTTCGGATTATCATTACTAAAAAGTTTATAAAAACTGCTTGTTCTAGTAGGGTAGATGTTCAATATATTAATAGAAAATTTTTGCAGTTTTATAAAGGATATTTTACTAATTTATACTAAATTAAGGCATTGGAATTTAATAATTTTGTAAATTTCTAGGAAAACTTAGGAATTCTTTTATGAATTTAAAGGGTTTTTAATCAATTTTTACCATTTGAAGGCTTTGGAAAAAAAGGAATTTTATAAATTTAAACTTGGAAAATTTGACTTTTTTTTAATAACCCCCCATTTTTTCCTGACTTTTCTTGACATTTTGTCGATTAAAAAAAAAATTCCTGACTTTTCCTGACCATGAGGCAACCCTGGAAGAAGCTAAAACAGACTAAGAAACAAGAATCAAACTAAAATGTATTAAAAAGTTTGTGTAACTATTTTGCAGTCAAAAATTTTGCGTTCAACATTAAATTTTTCATTTAAACACATGCTTTTAAAAATTAACTTTTTTGCTCTGTCCAAAGTTTCTACTCAGGAGTACGATAACTGTATTAAAATAATGTAGTAAAAATTTCTTAATAAATAGAATGATAGTTTAACACCTTTAAACATTAAAATAATAATAGAAAAACTATAATGAAAGATACTCAAAATTTAGAAATTAGTTTACAAACAACAACGACTAAGTATAACACACTTTTGTAAATAAAAATTACTTTCTTGTGTATTTTATTAAGTTATGATGCAAATTTTGGTGAACAGAGGTGATAACATAATGATGAGCATACCAAGCTTCTCTCACTAAAAACAATAAATAGCTCAGCTTTCTCTAGTATTATAAGTAATATTCTTTAAAACCAACAAACAATTGACCAGTAGTTGTACACTTAAATTATCATCAAAACTTTTTGAAACAAGAAAATACACATAAACTCTTATAAGCTCTAGCATAAGACCTAGGTGTTGGATTAAACATGATTAAAATCACAAACAAAAACCAGGTTTAGAAAGCAAACACACATAATAAGTTACTTAAAATAAACTATTTCATTGAGTGAACTTTCTAATTATTCATCAATAACTTAAATAAAAAAAACTTCGAAAAATTCTAAAGCTTATATAAGTTATTATTATAAATAACATTCTAATAAGACAAGTACTTACTTAACAGTTTAGTGAACAAAAAATTTTTCTTTTTCATACTATGTACAGATTTTCAATAGTTAGATAAAAAAAACTGATGTATAGCTACTGTTCATTTTTTATTTACTTTTAAAAACAGTTTATTAATAGATGTTTTTTCTATTTTTTTTCACAAAAAATTTCAATTTACTTTTGTAAAACAATTTTTTTTTATAAAAGTACATGTCAGTTTTTTACACACATACCTTACAGCAGGAGCGGCTCTAGTATTTTCAAGTGTTTAGTAGTTTATAAAACATCAAGTTTATAGACAGAAAAAACTATGTTTAATAAAAAACTCCAAAAGCTTGGGTATTTGGTTCAACAATGAAAGCAATAACTTTAAAATTACTATGTGTTGCTAAAAGTAAAAGTAACTAAAACCAAACCTTTTTGTAAACTAATATCAAGTTTTGTAATAAATAGATACTTTAACCTTGAGATTAAAAATATTTTCAGTCATTTATTGCACTGATATCAGATCATGTAATTTAGACTATCAAAACTTATAAACATTACTTTGTGATATAATAACTTTTTTTAAAACTTTTTTAAAGGTTTTAAAATCAGTTAATGAAATAAGGTTAGCTTAACTTTAAAGGATAATCTAATGTTAAATGCTTTAATGTTATATTGATCAAATCAAAATATTTTAGCCTTATTAAATAAAATTGTCCTTTGAAAATAGAGCAAGTTTTAATTAACTTAATGGAAAATTCAAGAAAGTTTTAATATCTCAGCAGTAATTTCGTATTCGAAAGCTAAATTGTATAAACAGTATTAAAAACATATATGCTTTAGTAACTTAATTTAAAGTATAAACAACTTTAATTATAAAAGAAAAGTATTAAAAAAGCGTGCGGAAATCTTTTAAAATATAACCTTTATCCAAATGACATACATATATTTACAAATTGACAAAAGAGTATTTAAACATTTTTAAAGTAGACTTGGACAATTTATAAGCAAAATTAGAACTTTAAGCCCAAAATCAGTACACCACTTTTTTTTTTACGTAAAATATCTATTAGTATTTTAATATGGAAAATGTTACAGGGTTTAACTTTTTCAATAGGATATCAAAATGTAAAGAAAAATATATAACAACATCAAACTTTGTTTTTAAAGTTAAATCAGGTATAAACTTTTATTAAAAATGTTAATTATTGCTAACTTTTTTTCTTTTTTTAGGTTGAAGAAAAGGTAAATTTAAAGTTTCTGATTCCAAAATTTTTTACTAAGTCTTCATCAGGGTTTTACAAACTTTTTTAAAAAGCCCCTGTTAAAGAAACATGTTAAAAAAGCTATGGCCCACTGTTATAGGATTACTCAAAATAACTTTTATTAAAAACCTCCAAGTTTTCTTTTTTGCTCTTCATCTTCAACTCCAGAATATCTAGTTTAAGTTTCAATTATGACTTCATGGACCCCCATTGCTGCTAATATCCCCCTAAATTTCCTCATAGCCCTAGTCTAAATACACTTTTACTTTTTATGGTGCTCTAAAAATCAGTTTAAAGCCACCTCTAGTTTTGTTTTTAGCATTAAAAATAATGCAATGAAAATATTTTGCTATAGTAAGTGTTAAACTAAAACTAGGAGCAGCATATTAGGATCAATAAAATTAAAACTTTAAAATAACAAATGTCAATGCCTCCTGAATACTTTTATAGGTTTAAGTTTATTTTGTGTAAATAAAAAATTAAAACCCAATTACAGTTAAAACTACTTCAGTCTATTGAAATAGACAAAATTTAAGTAAAAACAAAAGTCAATTAAGTTTACTAACTTACTAACTAAATAGCTTTAAACAAACTAAGCAACCTGTTTGATTGTATATGAATTGATAAAAACTAACTTCTAAAAAATTTATTTTACAAAAAATTATTTTGTAAACAAAAATAATTAAGAATAAACATGATTACTGAAAAATTTTAACTAACCCTTTAGGTTTGATACAACTTTGTTAAAAAAATTACAAGGTAGTTAATAAAAATTGAAGAGCTCATATATTCTCTTAAACATCTAAAAAATTGTATTTTAGTTTATTACACTTTAAAATTAAAATAATTTCGCTTTAATATCATTCTGAAAATTAAGTTTTTAGAAAACATAAGTTTACAATTTAAAATTTTTCCAGTAATAGCCAAGAATAATGATATTCAAAATAATCCAAACTAATTTGGGACTTCAATTAAAATGTAGTATAACTTTTGAAGAATTTAACTTTTGCTTTAGGATCTTATTATTAATTATTTAGAAAAAGTTATATAAAATAGAGTTATTGCCAGGTTTAAACTGTTAACTTTATATAATTCATTTTCTCAGTTATTTTTTTCAAACAACTAGGAAATAGATTTGCTAAAAAGACATTTCTTAAACTACAAAAAACAGTTTTTTAACAATAAAAAAATGCTTTTAAGGGTGTACAAACTACAACTAAAATTAAACAAAATAATAAGTCTGATTTTAAAGCAAAGTTCACTAAACCCTAAAACGTTATTATAATAGTTCACCAAACCCTAAAATATATTTAAAGTAAACTTTGTAAAAAGAAAGTTCAACATTCACAAAAAAATCTAACTAGCATAAAAATATTTTTATAGTTTCTATTTACAAGAAAATAAAACTAATAACATTTCATAAATATTAACCTAAAATTTATCAAAAAAATAAAAATTAAGATAACAAATAATTGTAATTAATAATTTTCTAATAACAAAAAACGCTTTCCTTTGTTTATGAGTAACTGTAACAAACTAACTAATTACAGTTTTTCACTTAAAATGATACTTGTAAATGAAATTTTTAAAGTTTTTTAATACTTTAAAAAGTATTTTAAAATTTGATCAACTTTATAGTAACTTGACAAGCTAAAATTTCAAACCTGATACGTTGCCAATTTGTTCAAGTTTTTATGAATATAAGTTCTAGTTTTTTAATCTTACATGCATAAAAAAATAAATAATAGACAAAATTTGATGCAATTAAGGTAAATTTTTTTTTAAACTTTTACCATATTTCCCAGGATAATTGCCATATTTTTACAATAAATTGCAACACAATTACTGATAAGTTTTAAGTTAAAAACAAACTAACAAGTTTTTTTTCAAATAATTCTTTATTTCTAGAAATCTATTTCATATACCAAAATCTACTTGTTTACATTATTAAAATAACTGTTCAAGTTTTTACGTTTTTAATTGTTGATAAAACTCCAAAAGCTATAAGCAGTTAAAAATTTATCATTTAGAAAGTCTGAACAAACGTTGATTAAATAGTAAATTAGTTATAATAAAATATATCATTAAATCATGATTACTCACAACTGTTACTAACTTTTGTACTAATGTACTAATTTGAGCTATTATTAACTTTTTGAAGTATTTTTCTATTGAAATAGTAAATAAAAGTATGTTTGTTTTAGTTAGTTTTATAAAGTATTATCTTTAAGTAACCTTAATTTAAGCAAGTTTCAGGTTTGTGCATCCATTCAGCAAACTTGCTCTTGTTTTGAATATATAAAAAACGCTTTCCGCACGTTTTTTAGCTTGATTTTTATGCTATTTTTTTCTCTTTAAAATTCTAACTACTTTTTAGACCA
Source organism: Thalia democratica (assembly GCF_965202585.1). Classification (NCBI taxonomy): domain Eukaryota; kingdom Metazoa; phylum Chordata; class Thaliacea; order Salpida; family Salpidae; genus Thalia; species Thalia democratica. Next base: position 61,209 of record NW_028139251.1, read on the forward strand.
AAACAAAATCTAGTTTGAACTACTCGACTTTAACACTACTAGATTAAAAACTTCTATAAGTATATATGTTTGCAGCTTTTAATAAGCTGTTTGCGTACAAGCTCGTTATGAGAAACCACACAAAAAAGAAATCCCTTATTACTAAGTAAAGCTTTTTATTATTATGTATTTTAAATAATAACATATTTTTATAGTATTTTATTAACTATAAACAATGTTTTCAGTGTAAATATTCTTTTTAAAGTATTAAAAGTCTTTATGCTTTCTTCTAAGGAAAAAAAGATGAAAAACGATGAGTATGAAGTTGAGAAAATATTGCGCGATAAGGAAAGAGCTGACTTGAATGGAAAGGTTGTCACAATGTATCGTATAAAATGGAAAGGATGTTCTACTGAGAAGTTTATGTATATAATTGAGAAATAACATTAGTATTTTTGACTTCCGTTATGTTAATTTCTTAAGTTAAACTTATTATCGACTATTTAGATTAAAAGGATATTGTATAGTTAGTGCAATATTTTAATAACCAGCGAAAATAATTAATGCTCTTCAGATTAATGAAAACAAAGAACTTATACATCTACAACCATTACCTTGATAATTAAAAATAATTTTCTAAATATGCATTTCTGTCCGAATTCACTTAATTATTTTATTGATTTATAACTTGAAAAAACTATAATTTTTAAGTTGTTTTATTTCAACAAAAGAAAGTCATACTGAACATATAAGTTACTTATAGTCACACTGAACATCTTACTTGGGAACCTAAAGCCAACTTAAACTGCAAAAAACTACTTGATGATTATATACGTAAGAAAAGAAAAAACGAAAAGGCCAAGAAAAAGGATGCTGAGAAACTGGAAAAAGAAACCGAAATGCCAAAATCTTCTGACCAAAAACTGAAGTCAGTACCAGTTTTGAAACACGTTGCATTGCCACAAGGTTCATGATGATTAGTGTTTGTACAATGAGTAATTTATTTTAATAAAAATTTAAGAATACTTCAATTGTAAATATTCTTTAAACTTATCTAAGTATGGGAGAATATTTTTGTCCAAATAAACTTTAAACTTTATCTTAAATATACATAGTTTGTTTATAATTAAGGCGCCGTAAAAATAAAATTTTTTTCAATTGACTTCTTTACGATGCAAGTCAAAAGTATTAAAAAAAAGTTTTTCAAATAAAAGTGTTTGCTTAATTAATGTTAATAATAATTAATCTAGAATCTTTTTAAATAATATACTAAAAAGAGTAAAATTTTGGTTGATACCAATTAAACTTTACAAAATGTAAATAAATTTGAACATCTCTTTTTAACAATATCACATTGTATTTTAGATGAATCAAGCAGTAGCAAAAGCAGAAACGAGCTGAAAACAACTGCTGCAAGAAATGAAGAAAACGTACCTAGTTCAGCTGCTAATCAAGGTTTGTACTACTTAATTGATGTTTATAATCTATTTAAATTTAGTGTTTTACATTTGTCTTTATGAAATGTTATGAGTTATTTCAACATACTGCTTTAACTTCTATGTTTTTTCGAAACCTGACAAAGTTTAACTTAATGAAAATCTGATTGTAGTTGATTTTATAAGTACAAAATTAACTTAGTTGTGTAATCTTTTAACACTACTGTTTTATTTCATTGAACTATGTAAATTAAAAAAATCTTATGTCTGAACATTATTTTAGAATTTCAGTTAAGTTCGTGGTTTAAATTCAAATTTTACAGTATTGTTTGTGTATTTGTTGGACTGTAGACACATAGTAAATTAAAAAAGTATATAAAGTATTACATAAGTTACTTAAAGCAGAATTTACTGCATTACTGTTTTTAGGACAAAGAGAAGATATCGAAAGCAACGAAAATGATCCTGACAGTCCTGCATATGATCGTGAAACGGATCCTAATGACAATTCTTTTGATGGTTTATGTAACATTTTGTGATTATATACTTATATGGCAGTCTAGAAAGTTTGTTTGAAAATGTTTATAATGTTGTATAATAGTTTAAGTGTTTTTTCATTTTATTTTTTAACTAACTTATTGTATTTTATATTACTTGTATTTAAATTAAAACTTAACTTTTTTTACACCTTTGTTTCAAGTTAAACGTGGTAATAAAATGTTTTTATTAAAGCGTGAATAAATAAATTATACGTACAGATGTTTTGTTATAATATATAAGTATTCAGAGCTGAGTAAACACTAAAATTTTAATCTGTCATATTGATGGTATTATGAAGTTCATAATATGAACTATTAACAGTTGAGTACTAGTTATATAGAAGTGATATTTAGATAACAATATCTAACAATGCTTATTACGATTGTTACACAAAAGTACATAAAAGAATAACCGGTGTAATGTTTCAAGTATTATTTAAACGTTTTATTTCACTTTCGCTAAATTACAGGCCAGCATCGTTTGTTATTACAGGAGTATTGATTTCTATCAGTTCCTCTTAAGTTTATTACAAAATCGTTACCCTTGCGAAACATTTTCAAACAAAAATAAAAAAAATCATCACAAGAAACGTTAAGCGACTAACATCATAAAATACTTTATTAAGTTTTCAAACTTAAACCATATGATCATTTATAAATGAATGATAGGGCTGTTAGAAATAAAGTGTTCGCTATTCAACCGAACACTGAATACTTATTGATGAAAAACGGCTAATCTAAGATCGATGAAAAGCTTAGCTTTTTTTGTCTAATATCTTGAAAATAATTTTTGATTTTTACGTAGAAAAAGCGTATATTAGCCTTAATGCACTTTTCAGCTTACGCTTCAGACAGGCCTAAAATATACAAATGTATAAAAATGTATATAAAAAGGTAGTGTTATAAAAACTTATAATTAGGTTAATATATTGGTAATAGATATCTAATAGTGCTTGGTTAAATACTCTTTAATTTGTTGTTTAAAATAGTAGTTTTTACTAATTACTGTAGCCTTATTATACAACTGCGGCCTGCAAGAAAAATTTGCTAGGAAAATTGGCCCACGAATTATGAAAGGCTGCCGAGCTCTTATCTTGTGCGTGAAAATGCGGTGTATCTTAATGATATTTTAAGTGCCGAGTTGCACTTTGTTATATGTTTTCTACTATTAGTAGAGTTCTCACTTCAGACTAAACAAAACTTATAAATGTTTTGTTTTATGAAGGACCCGCAAAAGTCTACGTCCAACAAATCTGGCACATCTGGCTCAGTGAATATAGATGCTTTCAGATCCTACTATAGGTTAACAAAGATAAAACTATTCAAGAATAAAAAAAATAAATTTGTACATAAGCAAAATAAAATTCGTATGTATTCTGATAGAAAGATTAATTACTACAAACAAACCAATCAAATGATTTTTTAGGTCCACAAAGCAAAACATATGCCGATAAAGTGCAGTTAAAAATTAATATTCTCATTTTTCATTACTTTTTTGAGATTTTTAGCAACGAAAAGCTATTTATAAAGTTTTTAAACTTAGTATATACCTTACAGTAAAATTTCTATTAAGGTAATTAGTTGATGCTTGATGGTAAAGTTGTGTCTTTTTGAGATTTAAATGAAATATAGACGTTTTGTTTCCCTTTAAAAAAATGAGTACTACTCCTTTCTAATTATTTGGTCCCGAACCGGATCTACTTTTTAAAACAAACTTCTATTACTTTAAATTGTTTGTTAGATCAATACCTGGTCTGTTTTTTAAGATAAAAGACTCTATATATAAGAAAGTTTTACTTAAGAAATCTTTTTAGTTTAGATATGCCTACGAAACTGTTTTTATTTTCTACCTTATCTTTCAACAAAAAAAAGTATTGTATATCTTAACTCTGTTTAAAATATCTATTTATACACGCTTTCGTTACAAAAGTTTGAAATTTTAAACACCTTCTTTTTCTTTTTACTTATGGTTACTTAATATAACTTATTATTACTGATTTTTCGTTTAATTACTCATTAAGTAATAGTAATTGGATTATAAAACGTTAGGCTTATGTTAACAGCTACAGCTTTATATAAAAATACTTTACACAATTAAACATTAAAAAATTACTTTCAGATATAAAATCATACTTGAAACGCATAACTTTAATTCACCAACCATTAAAACTTTACTTTTAGATACAAAACGATACTTCAATTGCGTTACTTTATTTCACTAAACACGTATTCACTAAAATCATAACTAACAAATCAACTACATTATCCTGCAGATTAAATAGTGTCGTCCACTTTCTTCTCGTTTGTCTTCCTCGCCTCGTGCAACAGCTGAGCGGCTCCCTGCTTCAAGCACTTGATGGCCACGTCCCTGCCCAGGTGGGCCGCCATCTTCAGCAGCAGCGGGTGCAGGAAGGAGTGGCACGCGGTTATCGACGAGGCCTCGCAGCACTTGTCGGACTGCAATGTACGTTGAGTTACAAAAAAATAACAGTAGTAGTTGAAAATAGCTTTTTTTGTTCAAAATACAGTTAGAGGTCTGTACTACCTTCAGCAGCGGTTCTTTACCTTTCTATCATGTTTTACCCCGATTGGGAACTTCATTACCAATTTTACTCCCTTATGGAAAATGATTACCAGTTTTACCCCCAGTATACAAAATAGTATTTAGTTTTGAGGAAAAAAAAACTAGTTTGTTTGAATTCAAAACTTGTTATTTATAAAAGATCATAAAACTTAAAGAGTTTAAACTTTAAATATTAACTTACATAACTTGTTATGAAAAAAAAAAAACTACTCTAAAACAAGGGAGTTTACCTCTAAGGTTAAATTTACCCCGGGATAAGAACCGCTGACTTACAGGGTTGCCATAGGTCGGTGTAAAACAAATTTTCTAACTTTTTTGAACTTTTTAAATCAATTTCTTGACTAACCTTGACCGATTCAAAAATACATAACCAAAGACTTTAAGTTATATAAAGTTTCACGCAATTAAGAAATAACAAACTTTTTATAGAGTTGTGTGAAAACAAAAAAAATATATATAACAGAATACAAAAAGTTAGAACTCATATCCAAATCATCTCTCAATTTTTACACCATAAAACAGCTTCTAGAAAGCTTAGGCACTTTAAGTGTGGTTTCCAGCGGTAAAACTGAAACTACTTTTTGGCAGTTAAACACTTTGTCTTTACGTGAGATCATATAAGAATTTGAAATACAGATGACAAACTTTCTTATTATGAGCATGTTTTTAAAAGATTTCCTGACCTTCCTGAATTTGTTTAAAAAAAAAACCTTTTCATTACTTTTATTGACTTTTGTCTTTTTTCCCTTACTTTTTCTGATTTTTCTGACTTTGTGGCAACCCTGTATTTAAAAGGAGAACAAATATAGACTCTATTTTTTTCAAAAGCACACTAAAGTTATTGGAGTCAATACGAGTGTTAAAGAACACTGAATTACACTAGTTTAAAAAAATGAAGTTAAAGTTTAAAGTAAAATAAAAATAAAATTTCTAGTAGTTATTAAAAAAAAAAAGTTTTTTAACCTGATTGGGTCTCAGGAACTGCGCTTCAGTCGAGATGTTGAGGTTCGCCTCGCTCTTTGTGATCACCGATTTGCTGCCGTCGTAGTTAAACGCTCCACCAGTCAGCGATAACTTCGACCCGTCATCGGATATCTCGCTGAATAAAGTTTTTAGTCTTTAAAAATTACAAAGTAGTACTAATTTATACATTTTTTTACATAGAGCAAAATTTCCAAAAGTGGGCCATATGGCTCCTAAAGCTATAAAGGGCTCAAAGGGGGGCCGTGAGGCCATAATTTGAAACTTACACTAGATATACTAAAGTAGACAGTGATGAGCAAAAAAAAGGTAATATGCATATTAAAGGGTAAATTTTAAATTTTGTACTAGATATTCTTGAGCTGATGGTAAATAACAAAAAAATAAGGTCTTAGGCGTATTTAAGGATAGTTATGAAACTTGTACTAGACTAGGGTTTTCCAATGGGCTATATAGAAATTTAGGGGCTATAAGTTGCCAAAAGGGGGTGCCATGAGACGTTAATTTGAAACTTATACTAGATATTTTAAAGTTTATGGTGAAGAGCTAAAAAAATATCTTAGGCGTACTTAACATTAGGTTTTTGAGAGAGGGGCTATAGCCTTTTTATTTCTTCAAAAGGGGTCTTTTGGTAAAATTACTGGAACCCTGGTGGTAAGTAGTTGGAGAACTAGTTCAAATATTATAAGATTTTCATGAGAAATTGTTGTGATATACATATTATATACTAAAATATCATTACTAAATTATTAATGTTAAATTAATCATTATTGTAACAAATTATTTTTTATTGGTGATTTAAATCGACTGATTATCAAGTCAAATAAACACATACATCCCTAAATTGAAAGTCATAATATTTCTTCTGTATTTAAAAATTTAACTAACAGTAAAAAATATACAAATAAAAACTAGTCAGAAAAAAAAGTTATAATGCACATGTAGGAAGGGTACAATAAAATTTAGCTACAACTTTTAAAGTAATAAGCAGTCAACTTTGTTTTCTAATTTTACGAATGAAATACTAACACTAATTCAAATAAAAGAACAACAAGCCATATGCTTTATTAAACATAACAAATAACGAAAAAAAAATTAGTCAATCACAAAGGTATCACATGATCCAAAAGCTGTGTTACAAGTATCATAGATCGTAGTGCATAAGTTCTTAAGCCATAAACAAAATATTATAAATAAAATAAATAACTTAAACTTTAAAACAGCATTTTTGTGATGCACCTAACAATAAATAAGACAACCGACCTGCAAACACCCTGTGGAACGGAGCAACCTCCACCCAGCGTCTTCAGGAACGCTCTCTCGGCAACGCACCTCAACACGGTGTTCTTGCAGTGCAAACTGCTAACCAACCGTATCGTGACGTCATCGTCAGCCCTCGTTTCCACCCCCAACGCGCCCTGACCGATGGCGTACAGGCAAGTGTCCTGGTCGAGCACTTCGGAGATGCGATCCTGTGAAGATTTTTTTCGATATAGACAAAGCAGTTATCTTTTGTTCTGAATAAAATATGTATGGTTCGCAGTATGTTTTTTTGCAATTGTAGTAATAAATAGTATAATAGGCAGTTCTAAAACATCGTAGTGGTCTAAAATAGAAGTCTGCTAATGAAGAATAACTCCTTGTTGAGTTAAGTGAATTTAATAAGAAAGTAAGTATTTAAAACAAACCAAGTATAAACATATAAACTAATATGAGCTAAGGCTTAAAAATTCAACATCCCCTTCAGCTCATTTGAGGAAAAATAAACTTAAGGTAAAACAAAGCTGAAGTAAGGAAATCTAGATAAGTGACAAATGCATTTATTAAAAACTGAAATAAATTGGATATACTTATAAAATTCAATTTGCCCTAACAAAAGAAACGCTTAAAACATTAGGATATTAATTTAAATTAATAAATAATATAACTGTAATACAACAAAAATAACATTAAAATTAAATTCTACTAAATATATCCAATTTAACGTGAATCCCTTCTCTCTTTGTTAATATCACTAATTTAGACCTGGAGCATTAAAGTCTTTTAACCTTTTAGAGCAAGTAGTACTTTCGTTTTCTTCCTTAAAATTCTTATGATCCTCAACAGCTTCATTTGTCACATCAGTTCTGGCATCAATCGAGCTTTCTGACAACATTGAAGGCGAATCAGAAGATTGATGACTTACATTATCTTCCTGTGAGTTAGATTGATCTCGAAGCCAACAATGGAATGCCTTTGTATCAATACGCGTTGAGATTGGGTTGTACAACCTCGAAAACCTTCTATTCCTTTGCGTAAATCTCATTGAGCAGTCGATTCTTACCACAAATTGAGCATGTGGAAGCACCTCCATAACAACTCCACTCCTGTCTTATTTACGTTGATAAGTGCCGCTCTGTTTCTCAGTAGACACCTACTGTCAACGTACAAAGGTCGCAACTTCCTAGCTTTGTGTTCAGTTCCATCAAACTCGTCCACTGCCTTATTAAAATCTTTTTGAGAGTGGAACTCTACATCCCTTCTCCCCTGACGCTCTTGTGAGTTTCAGCGTACGCCACTTCAACAACGTGGCGGAAAAAATCTTTCAAGTCCTGCTAGCCTGTCCTGGACGACACATTCTCAACAATTAACCAGTACTTGGTTCTTGAAGCCGGACCGTATTTGGACCTGTTTCTGTCATTGAAGCTGCCGCGGTCACCAAGACCGTAGTCTCCTCTTCCGCCGCCATAACCGCCTCCGCGGTCCCCGTATCTGTCACCTCCCCTATTGTTGTAAGACTTTCTTGACCAAGGAGTTCCCTTGGCATGCTCAACAGTGATTCTCTCATGTTGGCTGCTTGTTCATCTCATAGATTGCGTCGTCAGCGTCTCTGGCATCGTCAAATTCCACAAACCCGTAACACTGCTTAAGATTGAATTCACAGATCTTGCCAAAGTCCTTGAAGAAGCGCTCCACGTCAAACTCTTTTGCTCCGGGGAAAAGCCCACGAATGAAAACGCGAGTGCCGTTGTTAGATGACAATTCTTTATCATTCAAATTTGTAATAACTTTAGAATTCTGATGAGGCAGCTGAGAACCAATAGTTGGAAAATCTCTATTCATGATTAGAAGTTCAACAATTGTTTCAAACGAGAGAAAAACCGAGTCTCTGAGTCACTTACATAAATATTACTGTTGCAGCTGACTACCTCATTCTTTAAAGACATTCCACTATCAGTAGCTCTGATTGCACCTAAAATATTTATTGGAGTTTTGTTAGCAGCCCGAATTGTGATTGATACAGGAAGTAGGTCATTCTTACCAAAAACAGCATCTTGAAATTTTTCCATCCCCTAAGATTTGAATATGTACCAGTATAAACTAACACACTAACCATTAAAAAATTATTTGTGCCGTATTCAGTTACTTTAATTGATGCATGCGGATGGTTGAATGTCTTGCTTCTACGCAAATTTGTCTTGTAAAAAATCATGTTGTTCAACATTATTCGTTTATTAGCCTGTAATGACATTACTTGTGTATTCTGTTGCATAAAATAGGAACTATCATCATAGGTTTGAACAGCATTAACATTCTATGATTGGCTGCGCCAACAAGAAAAACAATGTCTGAAAGATTTTACATTCTGAGTTCATTTTCCTTTGAATGCATAAAACAACTTATTACAGCGCTGGCAAAGTACATATTTAGCCTTATCCCCTACTTTAAAAGATTGCTTTTTGAATTTGTTTTGATGAAATGAAGATACCGCTGATACATTCCGAGAGTTCTCTGTTGCATGTCTCTCCATTTCCTTACTTTTAATTATTGAAATTACCTCAAACGATGACCTGAACAAGATATCTTCAGTGCTTAAAACTTCTCTTCTAATATCTTCGTCACCTACACCTGCAATCATCACTTCTTTAATTGCTTCTTCTATATAAATTGTAATATTTTCTTTCCACATTCAAACTCACTGACTGCAGTAAAATTACAAATTTCTGCCTTACTTTGAACACGGGTTGCAAATGTTCTGAAAGGTTTATCATGGTATTGATATAATCTCACCAGTTCTGCTCTTTTGATACTAACTGCAACTTTTATGACTGCTACTGACTCCATCAATTTAGCTACATAATCTTCTGACTTGGCCATCAACCTAGGATCATTTGCCAACATGAGATCATTAAGTTTTTCATGCGCACATTGAAACAGTTGTATGCTTGCATTCTGGCTTCTTATGTTTCAACCAATTTTGAATGCCTCCTACCTGCGAATGAAAGCAAGCAATGTTTCTTCTCTGATTCCATGGTACACTCTTGGCCGAATTAGTTGCAGTTGACTTGGCATTGATACAATTTTTGATAAACCAGAATTCTTTTCATGCTCAATTTTCTGCAGGTCCAGAAGCCTGCAAACTAACTCACATGATTCATCTGGCGTTTGGTAGCTGCATTATTGAATAGGCACTTTATCACAACCATAATAAGATATTTACATGAAAAAATTCCTCGTTAAATTAAGTGAATTTAATAACATTGTAACAAAACAAGTATAAAAATATAAACTGAAAAGAGCTAAATCTTAACAATTCTACAGCTATAATGTTGAACAACAACTTTGCAATTTTTTTTATGATCAAATATAAAAGTTATCATATAAACAAAAACTTTTTTGTTCTATTTTTGAAAATAAAATTACCCTACTTTCCTTAAGATTCTTTTCAAAAATTATAAATTTTTATGTTTAATTAACTTTTACGCTTTTGTCTTGTTTTTTAATAGTCAGGTTACAATGCTCAGATGTCAAATTCACTGCAGCTCATTCACAAAATGATCAAACCTGCATGTTGAGCCTTTTCACGCCGGCCACGGCCAGAATCATGCAGTCGAAATCGCCAGCTTCGTCCAACTTCCTGAACCTCGTCTGCAGGTTTCCCCTGATGCTCCTGAACTTCAAGGTCGGGTGGGCGCGAGACAGTTGAGCCACTCTTCTCATCGACGACGTTCCTACCACGCTTCCTGTGTTCAAAATATATTTTTTTTTGAGTATAACAAGAAAGTAAACTACTGGTTCTGACCAAAAAACACGTTGCTCAACTAAATATTTATCAGAAAAATGCAAGTACATGGAATTAAGTTTATTATTTAGACGCACTTTAATTAGAGATAGTACTGTAAAGTATACAGTAGACACATAGATACGCGCTTTAAGATTTACACATCCAAGTATTATACACATCAGATCTTAAAAATGGGTTGAGTCAAAGTACTTTAAAGAAAATTCATAATATTTTAAGGTATAGATGTTGGTACACTTAATTTATTGGTACTACTCATCATAATTAAATCCTACCTTGTTTAGTTACTATTTTATAAATACTATATTCTATTTGGGACTACTTTGTATAAATCAGACAAGACAGTTTAAACAATGTATTTGTTATAAAAAGAACCTCTTAAAGGTATTAAAAAATCTCTATTTTAATAATTTAAGTTACTTTTGAAAATAACTTAAAATAAATGAAACTTGAAAACAATTTAATTTTAAGTGAAAATAAACTAAAACCTTTAACTAGTGTGTACTACAAGATATTCAAAGAACTCTAAAACAATTAAATGTTGGTTAAATAATATTTCTTATATTTAAACCATAAAAATACACTAGTATATTTACATGTAGCTATAACTATACACTGTACTATACTATGCTTGATTGCACAAGTTTAGATATGGTCATTTTGTTTACTAAAACTACATGTTCATTCTTCAAAGTATGATATGGAAGTAAACGCAGAAGGTTCATTACAACGTTTTAGTAAACAATGAAGGTAAGTGAGCAAAAACAATGATTCAACAATGATTAGTGTAAATATACTATAACTGTTGTTTAAAAATATTATCACTTTTAGCCTGTTTAGATTGTAGTTTCGTAAAAAAACTTAAGGAATTGGTCTCCAAACTTAAGGTACGAGCTTTTTCCCACGTGTATTGTAAATTAATAAATACTTAATAAAGTAGCCTGACATAATTTTTGTTATAAAAAGTAATTTTTTTTTAGCTAAAATTTAAGTTTTTTCCTAACTCAATTAAAATTAGCGTATTTATACTAATTCGCTTTATGATAAAACCTTACTTAAAATAACGAAAAGTAAAACCAATACAGTGTCCCAGAAGAAAAAAAGAACAGAATTAACACATTTAGAAAATAAATACGCAGCAATAGTTTATTATTTACCTGTAATTTAGTAACAATTAATTCAACAACCCACCTGGCTCCAGTTCGGAAAGCTTCTTCACTTTCTTGTCTTTCCTCATGATGACGCAATCGAAGGGGTTTTCCCGCTCGCACACCGCGGAAATGGTGAGGCCGTCGGGCAGGGTGGAGGGCATGTCCTTGAGCGAGTTGACCACGATGTCCACCTTGCCGTCCGTCAGCGCGTCTTCCAGCTCCTGTGTGTTTGCAATATTTTGATTTTATTTTATCATTATATTCTACAGCAGGTAAAAGTTGTTTGTTTTTCAATTCATCTAAAAGCAGTCTTTAAACTTGAAGAAATAGTTTTTGTTTTGAAAAATAACTTCGGTTGTATACCTTTTTTTGTGCAGCAATAATAAAAAATAGTAAAATCTTTCCACCCGTTCGAGCTCCTGGAGATATTTAGATTTAGATTATAATTTCTGTTTTCTGACTGTTTCAACTAATTTTTTTTAAGGTCAGTCAATTGTTATTAACTATTCAGTTTATTAATAACCAATCTTAAAGTTCTCATAAAAAAGTTGGTAGTGAGTTACTTTTAGTAAATTAAATTCGGTCACAAACTTTTTCCAATGCAACAATAAATGTATTCAGAGTTGATTTTTAACTTAATCTGCTGCTTTATATACAATACTTTATTAACCGAAACACATTAAAAGTAAATTTCCTGAAACTAAAAGATTCATATGTAATTATATAATATTATTTGATAGAATAATAAATTTAGTTCTCATGTAGTCAATATTTAACAGTTCTAAAGCTTATTTAAATAAAATTTAAATTTTTTTTTCTTATTCATAGTTTGATACATTTTGTTTTAGCTCTTAACATTTGAAACTATTGAAAATATGTTATATTGTGTTTTAAGTAAATACTACAACATTTTAAACTTGAAATTTTGATAAAAAAAATTGTTATTTTATAAGTCTTTATTTAGCAAAAAAAATTTTTGTTTGATAAATAAGTAACTATCAAGCAACTAAAAATTCAACAGTGGTTTAAATTTTTTTACAATTTTTTATTTTATTTTTTTTTTTAAATATCAACAACGTAAAAAACATAAACAACTTTCATTTATTAATACAAAAGTATATCAAAAACCTATATCAATAAATTATAATTATTAGTTAACAAGGCTCTAAAACTATTAAAAGTGATGTCTTAATTGAAAATGTAATATCTTAGAAAACAGACCTTGTACGACGGCTAAAAAAGAAATTCAAGCTGCCACGATTATAAAAAAAGTTTTTGCTGAAAAGAAGATCAAAATTATTGTTAAATATAAGTAAAGAAACTTGATTTCTTTGTTTTAAAATTGATTTTTTTAATTTCTCTTTTAAGTATTTAAGAAGTTATGTAAGTCTAAACCCAACCAGTTTTTGCCTTTTACAGAGTAAAAAATACTCAAAACTCTTCATTGTTTTTAATAAAATTTCCTTGCAGAAAGTTACCAAAAAGTACCCGAAATTCTTATCTAGAAAATCTTTGAAAAAAAAAATCTTTATTATTTATATAAAAAACAAGGTGTGTTATTATAAAACTAAACTTTTTATACCTTATTTTTTTAATTCATACTTTATTATATTAATACATATTTAAAAAATAAACAGTAAATTGTCCTCAAAATATTGCTTGTTAAAACTTAAAAAATAGTTATATACCTATAGATATAAATTTTGTAAATTGTTTATAGATTTCCGGTCAAGTGTGCTTTATCAGTCACTTTAACGGTCAATGTCCGCTTGCCGAGACCACTGTGCCTTGTTGTATTTTACAAAAGATTAAAATGCACCAATTCTATTAACCATAATAAAAATTTAATAAACCGTTTTTTTCTAAGAGCCTTGTTGACTTTTATTTTTAATTTATTGTCAAACGCTGTATCAAGGCACCAAAACCTGGGTCACTTAAACTTAAAGACACACGAATAAGGAAAAAATAAAAATAAACACTGTTCATTAAGTACAAAAGCTATAGATAAAAATAAATAAACTTAATCTTAAAAACAAGCAAACTATATACTAAATGTTATATGTAGTAAAAATAACTATCATAGAAAATATCACATATACGGTAGGGACAGTAGTAAAGTGGGAACGGGTCAGAAAAGCACGGGTGACACTTTAGCACGGAGTGACACTTTAGCACGGAGTGACACTTTAGCACGGAGTGGCACTTTAGCACGGAGTGACACTTTAGCACGGTGTGATAATTTAGCACGGAATGACACTTTAGCACAGAGTGACACTTTAGCACGGAGTGACACTTTAGCACAGAGTGACACTTTAGCACGGAGTGGCTTTTTAGCACGGAGTGACACTTTAGCACGGTGTGATAATTTAGCACGGAATGACTTTTTAGCACGGAGTGACACTTTAGCACGGCGTCTCTTTAGCACGGAGTGCCACTTTAGCACGGAGTGACACTTTAGCACAGAGTGTCATTATAGCACAGAACTGATTTTGCATTTTTTTTTTGCTGAAATCACATTAGGTACTGTATTGTTTAAAAATATAAAAACGAAATATGCAACATGTAAACTAAACTTAACAAGCTTTTAATGAGTTACAAGTTAAAGCTTTACTTTAAACTAAAACTAAAGTAAAAATAAAAACTTTATTAACTTTCTTTACTATTTAATTTCAGATGAAAATATTTTGATACTTTTACTTTAAAGTTTTTGAAATAAAACTATTTAATTAAGTTGGCAATAAATACAAGCTCTAAGATTATTAAAAAAAATAATTGCTTTAATAAACTCTAATAAGACTAAACTTTAAGCGTAAGTTTTAAATAAAAAGTGATAAATATAAAGTTTAAAATGTTTCTTATTTCATTTTAAGTCCATAGTTAGACTTTATTTATATTTTTTTTAAGACAATGTTTTTAAAAGTGTTAGAACTAATTTTCACAATTAATTGTTCGTTAAGTTAATTATTTTAGATAACTAAACATTATTTAAATCAACATTTTAAAATATTTAAAATTATTACGTTCAAAAATGTCACCCCGTGCTAAAGTGACGCCGTACTAAAGTGACACTCCGTGCTAAAGAGTCACTCTGTGCTAAATTGACGCCGTGCGAAAGTGACACTCGTGCTAAAGTGTCACCCCGTGCTAAAGTGACGCTGTGCTTTTCTGACACCTACCCAGTAAAGTACATCAAAAATTTAATCTTTGAAAACATAAATTACAAAACTTACAAGCTTAAAACCCCAAGGAAATTATCAAATTATTAAAAAAAGCCTTAAAAACACTTAATGAAACTTTAAAAAAGGAACTAACATTAATAGAGAAAAAGCGTTGCTAAAAATTTAAAACAGGTTACAAAATAAATCAGGTCATATCAACTTAATCAGTGATAGTTAAAATTAAAACAAAAGTGTCTACTGATAAAATTTTTATTTTAATCATTTTTCAAAATAAATATAGTTAATGTTTTTACATGTTACTATTTATTTTAGGAGACTATTCCGTATTTTAACTGAACGATTAACGAATGAGTAATGCTAAACATCATTATTGAAATGATGTTTGCATGTATTTTTTTTTTCAACCTCAGAAAGTAGTTCTTTTCATCAGGTTAAAAAGGCTTTGTAAACTAAATTCAGTTTTAACGCTAACTAGCTTAAAAAAATTAATGAGGTAAAGCTAGAGTCTTTCGAACTCTAGCTAGAGAATAAATATTAAGTTTTGATAATCTATCGTGGTAGGACAAAAAGAAAACATTGAGGCGATTGAAGATTTTTTAAGCATGCTTTGTTTTAACTTGTTCTAGATAGTCATTTTATATTTTGAAGGTAGAAAACAAATCTAAACTTAAAACAAATTTAAACTTAAAACAAATCAAAACTTAAAACATATGTGTACCACATACATATTTTTAAAAATATGGTTCTATAAGTATATTCAAAACTTTTTGATATTTAGAAGATGCAGTTTTAGAATTGCAATCATCGTGTTAGATCAATTTGAAATTTTCAGAAATTAAAATCAAAATCTATAAAAACTTTAGTTTGGGATATGTTTTTATGTTTAATTTTAAGGCAGTATATGTTAAAGTTTTTTTGTGACTATTTTAAACACACAATTTACAAAAGTTCAAATTTAACTTATTTACGTTTTGCCAATTGTAAACATGATATAAAACAATTGTATAATGTTTTTAGTTTGGCTAAATACTTTTGTATTGTCTGTAAAGGAAGGATTACTTTTTTTTAATGTTTAAACTTATGAGTGATAGCTGTATTTAAGTTAAAAAAAATAAAAGTCTAAGAGTGTTATAATAACAAGTATTACAGTATGTAAAGGTACAAAACTTTAAAATTTTTCAAACTACACTAAATACCATTTTTCAAAAAACCTTGGTAAACTAGTTCATTTCGCCACTTTTTTAAAAGTTCAAAACTCAATGATTATTAACCATCACTTTATAAAGTTATAAACAAAACACAATTAAAACATTTTCTAAAACATCAACTCCACATACCTTGGTGAACAAGTTCTTCTCCCCCGTTTTGCTCAGCGCCTTGTTGAGTATCTTGTCGCCTTTGGTCTTCATCTGCACCACTTCGATGTTGAGACCCGGGTTCTTCTCCAACAACTTCGCCTTCACCCATTCAGTTTGTATCACAGCCAGTATGGAGTCTCGGGTGCCGATCTTGTAAGTTTTGGTCTGTACAACTTGCGCAGCGTCCATAATTTATTTGTGAAACAAAGCTGAAATGATTTTCAAGAAACTTATCTCATTGTAAATTCAATTCTAGTTACACTTTTATAAAATAAAACAACACCTTAAGGTAGCAGACTTAATTGACAAAGCTCAAAAGTACAAATTTTTGTTAAGTTTGGGTAAAACGAAATACTGTGCTTAAATCTAGCTAAAGCCACATTAGACCCTTTCAAACTAAACTAAAAGTAAGGTTATTTATCAAGGACAACGCCTTTGTCGAAAATTGGAGCAGATGCTTCGTCAAAAAAAAAAAGTAGTATTATAAAGCTGTAAAGATTATTACTTTTTAAATAAAATTTTATTTGATATAAATATTTCGGAATTGAGTTTTATTTATCATATTAATACCTTTTTTTTTAAATCAAACTAAGTGTTTTTAAAATAGTTGTAAATTATCTTAAGCCAAAAAAAAAAACAACTGTCGCCACTGGTATTAATTTATTTCAAGGTTTTGAAGAAAATCAATGAATGAACACCAACAAAAATAAGATTTTATCGTAGCCTATGAATTTGGAACGGGACAAATATCCGCGATGACAATTTAGCACCAAGGGTCAAATACTATCAAACGAAAACTTTTGCACAAAGGGACATTAGTGCATAAAGGGTCACTTTTGGACAAGAGGTCTATTTTGCACAAAGAGTAAACTTTGTACAAGGGTCATTTTTGAACAAGAGTAAAAACCTTAGAGAATATGAGATAATAATCAAGGAAAAAAAAAAAGGTACAAAAACAAAAAAGACGAAAGAAAAAAGATACCGATCGAGGGTATAGGTTAGGGGAAACAGTGATAATTAATTAAAAAGAGAAAAAAAAAACAAAGTAAAAATTGTCTACTAAATAGAAGAAAATATAAAAAGAAAAAGAAAATTTTAAAGAAATCAAAAAAAAAACTACGGAGGGTAAGGGTTTAGGGGTAACAGTGATAAAAAAAAAATTTAATATAAAAATTAATAAAAATAAATTAAATAAAAACAAAATTAACCCACGCAAAAGTGTCATTGAGCAAAAGTGACCCCTCGGCCCTCGTGCAAAATTGACGCTGTGCAAAAATATCTTCATACAATATTGTCCCTGCGTACATACTTTACACCTACTCCTACATACTAAAGCTAAATATTTCTAATGATGAGCTAAACATATGCAGTTTCAGAGCAGAATTTAGCATGCTTCAGTGGTTTTCTCTTGAAATTTCTCTTTTTCTATATTCAAAAAGCACTCGAATAGAACCATATGAAGCTCATCATTTTTCTTAGTAGTACTTTATTTTAAACTTCTTTGTCCTAAAAACTTTCTTGCAATTTTGGATTTTTATAAGTTTTTTTAGGTATGGGTAGTTGAATCATCTAAAATCGTATTTAAAAAAAAGTGTATTCATTTATAAGAAAACTTCACAGTAAAAGTCTTGGCTATTAATACTTAAAATACTATACACATTTAAGGATCTTTATTTGTTAGGTTATCACAACCTTTACAGGATTAAGGACCTAAAATTATACAAAAAAATGCATTTTTTTTCAAGTTGCTTAAAAAAATGTTATAAAAATTTTGCTAAACTAAAAAAAATATCTATTCAAAGCAATAAAAACTAGCTAAAATCTTCTATGTAGAAGTATTTTCAAGACTATTTGTCTTTAAAGATATAATTTAGATAATAATTTATAAACATCTAAACTATTTGAGTAAAACAATTTTTTTTTGTTTTTTTAAGATTGTACTATTTCTGCTAATTCTTTTTTAAAAATAAAAAAAATCCTGAAAATAAATTTAGAAACACCTGAAAAATTTTTAAGTTCTTTAATTAAACAAAACTTTGTCAAATAAAAAAGTAAAAATTTTAAGGCAAGTTTTTGAAATATTAAGTTTTAAATTTTTTTGAAATGTTTTTTTTGATACTTTCCAAAACAATTAACTATATTAAGCATCTTATTAAAATTTAAAAGTTTTATCAACTTCTTAAAACAATTTTAAACTTAACTATGACTTTATCAACTTTTGTTGGTAAATAATTCAACTAGACCTAATATTCAAACTAAAAAATTAACAAAAGCTTGGGTATTGTTTATTTGCTAGCATTGCTTAATAAAAATATCCCGCCTAAATATGATACATGTTCTCCTTAGTTAATTAAAACTTTCTTTCTTTTTTTTTTCTCTTGCATTGTTGTAATATTATACTTTAAGTGGTTTTAATTGTAACAACAACCTTGTAAAAATTGTAATTTAATTATTTAAACACTAAAAATTTTTTAAAGTATATTTCAAAACATTCTTTCACCATTAGTTAATAAATAAGTTAATATCAGTTAGCAAAGATAAAAAATGTAAAACAATGTCTAGAGCAGAATTGGCAAAATGGTATTGTCATTTTCCAAATGAAGACTAAGTAGTACTTAATAAACGCTACTAAGCGTATAATGCTTGCTTTAAGTTAAAATGTCACTTTCAATCAACTAATTTGTGAATTAAGCAATTGATTTAAAAAAGTATGGTCTGATGGGACAAGTAAATGATATAATTAATTTTATAATTTTGTCTGCAATTATAATCCTAACTCTCAGTTTAAAAAAGTCGTTATCAAACTTATAAGTTTCAAGTCGTAGTCGATAATACCTAATAACTAGTATGTGGATAAATAAACAAACCTAGTTTTAATACATTAAAATAAATTTTATACCATTTAAATTTCAGCTAAAAGTTTTTACTATTAGATTTTTTCATATATCTAACGAAAATAAATCAACAATTTAAATATAATGATAACAAATTATACAGTATCCTTCTTTTATTGCACAAACATTTGTTACTGTGTGTTAACAGATTAACAAACATCAACAGAGCTCTTACAAAAAATAAGAACTGTAAGAAAATAATAGAAGCTAAAGTAGGTGTATACATGTATTCATTAAAATAAAAATCATTACCATAGATTTTTAAAGGTTAATGGTTAATAATAGATAAAATATCTAATGTTAAATCCGATACTTTATAAAACTGTCTGATATTTGTAAATATAAAGTCTAAATAAATAAAAAAACTAAAGTAAACAATAAAATTACAAATCATAACATAAACTACTTACATAAAGTGGAAAGAAGAACTACAGTATACTACCGCTTAAGTACGCACTTTTTTTGGTACGCATCACGTCTTAAGTACGCACTTATCCAGAAAGACAAAGTAAAGGATGTTATACTAGAACTTATAAGAAATTCCAGTTTTTTTGCCTAAATTTTCAATCATCAAGTTTTTCCAGATTATTTTATGTTTCTAGGTAGAATGGCCAACCTGCTGAGTTAGCCTGAGACTTCACAACTTTTAAACTAGGGTGAGTAATCCTGAGTAGTCTAAAGTAACCTGAGATTGTGACAGTCCTGTTATTAAATGTTAATAAACTAAATACTTATGTAGTGGTTGCAGAAAAGTAAAAAGAATAATGATATTTGAGCTGTAATGCTATAAAATAAAAAAATATAGATGACAAAGTTAAAAAAGCCTACAAATACAAAATAGTTAAGTCATAAATAAATTTAAATGTACATACATTAATGTTTTGAAAATGTTTGGTAAACACAATGTAGTTTGGTACTTTTCCTCTAACAAAACAAAATGTAGCTTAATATTTTTTTTAAATCATTGACTGACATTGACTTTCTATATTAAATGTATGTATTAATTGTGTAGAAACTTTTTATTGAAAAAATAAATCATTTAAAAATTCATAAAAAAATTTTACAAATTAGAATTATGTATCAAATGTTATTTAAAATAAAAAGACTTATTTGTTTGGCTTAATTATTTGGTGGCTAGTTGTAAGAAAGAAAACAAACAACTAAATTTCATACTATACTATGTCGTCAAAAAGTACGCACTACCCGTGCTAAGTACGCACTTTTTGGTCGGGTTCAATTTGCGTACTTAAGCGGTAGTGTACTGTAATTCAAATTATTTACTGGTTGCTAATCATTGAAAAAAATATATATAATAAATACGTCACAATATGTATGAACATTAGTGTTAACTATTTAAATTGTACTACAAAGTTAGATAATTTATTTTTTAATGTTCAGAAAAAGCATTAAAGCGCTTTAATTTAAAAAAGTAATTTGTGTTCTATTGTGAATAAAAAGTAAAACAACAAACCTTGATTATTGAAAAATAAATTAAACAACAGTAAAGGTAATAAAAGCCATAGGAACTTGGTATAATGTATGTTTTATTTATTAAATGTTTATAATAATCAAATCTAAATTGATAAATTAGTTGGATGCAATTAGGAAGCAGATCGAGTTTAAATTGAAAAAAATAATTTAAGAATACAAAGCACAAAAAATAAACTTGTTATTAAGCTTTCAAAGCCCTGACCAATATTTAAGTTACAGCGACATACATAAAACCACAATGACTTAAACTGCATACATATTAGACATAACTAATAAAATAATTAATTATTGTTTTATAAAAGAGCAGTCGAATATTAAAATTAAAGATCTTAAACAGTCAACAAAATACATCGGCGAAAGTCAGCAGAGCAGAAGCCTGGACTTTCGTTTGCCATGAGACAAGCTCAAGTTTAACTTTAAAGGGTTGATCATGCCAATTCGATCATCAGACCACAAGTATCTGTAGACTGAGACCGGTTTCGTCCTTATTAGGACTCATCAGTCAGTGACAACCGAAAAACTTGCAGTCGTCAATCTACAAACGGTTTATCATGCTTTCACATGAAGCACCCATTTACTGGCAATGATCAGTGACGTCAGCATTGTCGTTTGCCGTGCAATTTTTAAAACATTGTCCACTAGGCAAGACATCTGGTACGCTCGTTGATTGTACTAAAACGAGCATACCAGATGTCTTGCCTAGTGGACAATGTTTGAAACGTTGCACGGCAAACGACAATGCTGACGTCACTGATCATTGCCAGCAAATGGGTGCTTCATGTCAAAGCATCACGCCGTTTGTAGATTGACAACTGCAAGTTTTTCGGTTGTGACTGACTGATGAGTCCTAATAAGGACGAAACCGGTCTCAGTCTACTGATACTTGTGGCCTGATGATCGAATTGGCATGATCAACCCTTTAAAGATCTTAAATAGATACTTTAAATATTCAATAAGTTACGGGCTTGTGTTTAATATGAAAGTTAAAATGTAAAACATAAAACAACAAGGTGGTTAAATGCTAAGTAAAACCTGCAGTAAAAAAAAAAAACATATAGCCATTCTATTGGCGTAGTAGGTAAAAAAGCACTGTTTATCTATGATTTGAATACAGGTTTCCAATTAAACTTGGAACTTAACAAACAAAATATGAAAAATTGTAGTTGGAGGTAAAAATGATTATACAAAATGTCGAAGAGTAGAAGGTGACATGTATGAAATAAGTATAAAATAATAAATTAATAAAACATATTTTTAATTAGGATATATAATTATATAAAATATGTTAAGTGAGTGTGTGTGTTTATGTAAAAGGTGAATGAAAAATGAAAGGTGAGAAGTCGCCAAGGTGTTATTTGAAGGAGAACCGTCGGTTGTGTACATAGTTGTTTAAAATTTATCGTCTTTTATTTAGTAACTGTTTACTATCTTCTGCAAAAATTGTCATTCGTATAAGGTTGCATACTTGGCAGATCTTGCTCGCGCTACTGATGTTATTGTTGGTGTGGTGAAGAATGCCTCATTCCATTTCTGATTTGGTTCCATATATGTCAAAATACTGCCAAACGAAATCTGACCATTTTGTGTGATAAATGTAATTTTAGTGATAATAATAATAAGGATAAAAATAAGTATCCATTGTATATTGGTTTGACAGGAGTTCTTTTTTAAAATAGGTATACTCTGCATAAGTATACTTTTAAGCATGTAAATAAAAAGAATAGCACAAGATTGTCAGATTTAGTTTGGCACTATTTTGACAGGTATGGAACCAAACCAGAAATGGAATGGGTCATTCTTCACCACACCAACAATAACATCAGTAGCCCGAGCAAGATCTGCCAAATATGCAACCTTAAACCAATGACAATTTTTGCAGAAGATAGTAAACAGTTACTAAATAAAAGACGATAAATTTTAAACAACTGTGTACACAACCGACGGTTCTTCTTCAAAAAACACCTTTGCGACTTCTCACCTTTCATTTTTCATTCACCTTTTACATAAACACACACACTCACTTAACATTTTTTATATAATTGTATATCCTAAGTAAAACTTTGTTTTATTAATTTATTATTTTATATTTATTTCATATATGTCACTTTCTACTCTTCGACATTTTGTATATTCATTTTACCCTCCGACTACAATTCTTCATATTTTGTGTGTTAAGTTCCAAGTTTAATTGGAAACCTGTATTCAAATCATAGATAAACCGTGCTTTTTTACCTACTACGCCAATAGAATGGCTATATGTTTTTTTTTACTGCAGGTTTATACTTGGCATTTAACCACCTTGTTGTTTTATGTTTTACATTTAACTTTCATTTTAAACACAAGCCCGTAAATTATTAAATATTTAAAAAATCTGTTTAAGATCTTTAATTTTAATATCTGACTGCAATTTTATAAAAAAATAATTAATTATTTTATTAGTTATGTCTAATATGTATGCAGTTTAAGTCATTGTGGTTTTATGTATGTCGCTGTAACTTAAATATTGGTCAGGGCTTTGAAAGCTTAATAACAAGTTTATTTTTTGTGCTTTTTGTGATTTTGTATTCTTAATCTTTTTATTTTTTAAATTTAAACTCAATCTGCTTCTTAATTGCATCTAACTAATTTATCAGTTTAGATTTGATCATCAAAAACATTTAATAAATAAAATATACATTATACCAAGTTCCTATGGCTTTTATTACCTTTACTGTTGTTTAATTTATTTTTCAATAATCAAGGTTTGTTGTTTTACTTTTTATTCACAATAGAACACATATTACTTTTTTAAATTTAAGCGCTTTAATGCTTTTTCTGAACATTAAAGAATAAATTATCTAACTTTAAAGTATAAATTAAATAGCTAACACTAATGTTTATACATATTGTGAGGTAATTATTATATATATATATTTTCAATGATTAGCAACCAGTAAATAATTTGAATTAGTTCTCCCTTTCAGTTAATGTAAGTAGTTTATGTTATGATTTGTGGTTTTATTGTTTATTTAATTTAGTTTAGACTTAATAGCAACAAATATTAGACAGTTTTATATCAGTCGGATTTAACATTAGGTATTTTATCTATTATTAACCATTAACCTCTAAAAATCTATGGCAATTATTTTTTATCTAATGAACACATGTATACACCTACTTTAGCTTCTATTCTTTTCTTACAACACTCATTTTTTACAGAGCTCAGTTGAAGTGTGTTAACCTGTTAACACACTGAAACATATGTCCATGGTTGCCACAGATCAAGCTGAGATAAATTTCCTGACTTTTCCTGACTTTTTCCTGACTTTTTATCAAAACTTTCTTGACTTTTTTAAATCAAACTCTTAATTTAAACTTATTCTAAAATACATAATCTATCACTTGAAACTATATAAAGCTTTAAATCTAATTTTAATACAGGTTGAAACAACATTTTTTTGCTGAACTCAATCATCAAAATTCCATTACATCACTTGAACCATCTGTGTATGATTGATGTATTTGCAATAAACTACTTTATCAGCAAAATACTTTATTATTACCTAATAACACAGCTTATCCATTATTATTCCAGCAAGATGTTTTCGAAATGCGTCCAAGGCAAAAATTTATCATGTATTTGTTCGGGCCATCTGACATGACTGTGCTATTGCACTGT
This sequence comes from Thalia democratica, assembly GCF_965202585.1. Classification (NCBI taxonomy): domain Eukaryota; kingdom Metazoa; phylum Chordata; class Thaliacea; order Salpida; family Salpidae; genus Thalia; species Thalia democratica. The sequence continues at coordinate 85,521 of NW_028139251.1, forward strand.
CAGGAAATATTTTTTGTTCAGCTCAGCTAGTTTGTTACACAAACTAGCTAAGTAATTGTGCTTGACAGTGTGTAATGCCTATAAAATTTCAGTGGTTGTGGTTTATGACATACTTACCAAACCTATTGATAGGCTTACACCACTGCTCTCACAACTTGCTACTCTGCCGCTGCTCTCACCACTTACCCCATTGGAGCTTGATCCAGCATTATAGAAAAATTATTGTATTCTTTGAACTCCTCGCCTTTTATTTCTATGTCCGGCTCCATTCATATGAACAGTGAGTGCTTTTCTTTCCATATTTGACAGTGACAGAGTACATGAACACCACTTGCATTTAAACTTTTGTGTATATATCACAGTTTCACTATGGAAGTGTCCTTGCTACAGATCATCAATACTAAAAAGATTATAAAATCTGCTTGTTCAAGTAGGGTACTTGTTCAGTATGTTAATAGAAAAATTTTGCAGTTTTATCAAGGATATTTTATTAGTTTATACCAGATGAAGGCAGTGGAAATTAAATAATTTTGTATATTTCTAGGAAAACTTTGGATTTTTTTCTGACAATGAAGGATTTTTAATTAACTTTTACCATTTGAAGGCTTTGGAAAATAAGTAAATTTGTAAATTTAAACTGAAAAATCTGACTTTAATTTTAAATTGTCTCGAATTTCCGGACTTTTTGTCAAAACCCCCCATTTTTTCCTGACTTTTGTCATAAAAAAAAAAATCATGATTTTTCCTGATTTCCTGACTTTTCCTGACCATGTGGCAACCCTGTATGTCAGTGGGATAAAAGAAGGATACTGTATAACTTGTTATGATTATATTTTAAACTGTTGATTTATTTTCGTTAGATATGTGAAATATGTCTAATAATGTAAACTTTTAGCTTAAAATAAAAATGGTAACAAATTTATTTTAATGTATTGTAACTAAAATTTTTTACAAAGGCTAAACTAATTAAAAACTTTTCCATTTACAATTTTATTATAAATAAGTGTTTCTATTTTGAAATAAATTTAATGTTCTACAAAAAATTCACCTCCATATCCACAAAAAGTTTAGTGGTCAAAACAATAAAGAAGAAACTAGGATTTTATTGCCAGGTAAAGTATTTTCAAAGTTATCAGGAAATCTAATGCAAGAAACAGCCAATCTTAAAATAAGGGTATTATTAAAATGTATATTAACAAATATTAATGACTAATACCTTAAAGGTACAAAAAGCAGTTAACCTGCAAGATTAACTTAGACAGCCAAAAGTTTTAGATAATCTTAGAGTACTATTTTCTAGGGACATATCTTGATAGTAATAGATACATTATACCATGATCTATATATTTTAAATCATTCTTTTCTTTGTTCACATAATTTAAAGTAAATAAAGGTAGTCTGAAACTGTATTGTTCATTACCAAATAAAACAGGGTTGCCACTCGTTTTTAAAATTTTTTTCCAGGTTTTCCAAGTTTCTTCCAGGTTTAAAAAAAACACATTTTTGGGTCTATTTTTAGTTTTAAGTTAATTTCTATAAAAGAAACTGTGTTAAATAGTATAAAAACTTTGAAAAGATACTGTAAAGTTACTTTAAAAGTATTTTTTAATAAAAAAAATTTAAGATGACAAAAAATTTTATTTGTATGATAGAATTTTTGTGTCAAATTGCATTTTACTACTGAAAGTTAAAATTATGAAAAACTCCAGGTTTTTCCAGGTTATTTTTGCCTAAATTGTTTAATTCCAGGTTTTTCCAGATTTCCAGGAACTCTGATAAAAAGAAAGACAAAGTGTGGAAAAAGCAAGAATCATTATCATAGAATCTAAAGCTGAATAAGAAAAACTTTAACAATATTTTGAGTAGCTTAACAACATAAAGTTGAGTTTAAATACCAACAGTTAAACATTCAAATCAGTTTTGTTAACAAAACTTGGTAATTCTAAACTATTAATAAAACAATTATACATGCAAAACAAACTATTGAAGTCTTTACACACTTAACCATATTTCAAAAAGTGTTTAAAATTTTGCAAAATAAAAAAAGCGTCTGTAGATAATTAACTAATTAAAATTTTTTTTTTAAATATTCATGATTTTTTAAGACTTGGGTTCTTAAACATTTTTTTGAGAATTTGTCTAGCTGTGTACCCATACCCACCATATTACAAATTTATCAAAAAATATTTAACTAACCTGTGTGTTGAAATCCTGATTAAAGAACTAAAGACATATACCTCAGTTGTAATCAAACTGTTTATTTTAAGTAAGAGTTTTTTTCAAAAAATATAAGAATTTAAGTTTAAACAATAAATTAAGAATCATAGTGATGTATTTACAATCTAAAACTGTACAATAAGTAAAACTTACTAATTTGTTTTGTATTCTAAATTTGTATTTCTAATTTGTTTGTGAATTATATATTTTTTTATTTGTAAATTTTTTTTTTTTTTGTGGTCTAATGGCGTAGGGGCCTTAAATGACAGCATTAAAACACTCTGAGTTAAACCGAAAGATCAAAACCAAGGGGTTGACAAATATACAAAAAAAAAACCTTGAATGTCATCTTGAAACTTAAGTAAGTTTTTTTTTGTACTATTTGCAATAGTACATTCAAATAAAAAGAATGAGAATTAAAAACTATACTTAGACAATAAAAAAACTTAGCAAAATTATGCTAGTAGCAATTATATACATACATCTATTACAAGTTGAGTTTTACTTCTAAAATTATCATGATGAATTTTAATGTCAATCTTAACAACCCTAATAGTTGTGATTTTTAAGTAATAGTGATTAAAAATTGATATATCTTTTTAGAAAACTTATATAAAAACTATTATGAATTATATATTTTAATTATAACAAATAAAACATAAACTTTTGTTGTTCACTTATTTTAAAACATAAACTTACAGCATAACAAAGGTCACATTCACAATACACATCCACATAACAACTACAAAAAAAATCGTACAAGAATAAGTACACTTTACACAAGTGTATTATTTAAACATACCAACACTTTTTTCTATTTTAAAAGCATAACTTCTGATTATCTTTAGTTATTTGCTTTTTGCCTTACAACAGCTACCTGTAGCTGCATACTATAAATAAAGGATTAGTTGAAAACTGACTAAAACTAAAAACAGACTGACTCTTAAGTTTAAAAAATCATTCTACAATACTTTTATAACAACTATTTATCCAGAAAATGTAAAAAAAACAAACAACAGACTTTAAAGAATTTAATTTTGAAAAACTAAAGCATAAAATTGTCAGTCACAAAACCAAACTAAAAAAAATAGTTTATTTTTTATTAATTTCATTTTTTTTCCTTTCATCTTAACTTACTATCACTTTTACCCCTAACCCTTACCCTGGGTAGGTATATGTTTTTGTTGTTTTTTTTTCTCTCATTTTTAGTTTTTTTATACTATCACTGTTATCTCTAACCATTACCCTTGGTCGGTAGCTTTTATTCATTTTAATTATTATTTTTGATATTAAAATAATGTTTATTGGTTGATTTTTATTTTTGTTTTTACTTTCACTGTTACCCCAACCTAGAGTGGGCAACATACGGTCCGCGGGCCTGATCCAGCCTGCGGAGATAAAATTTCCGGCCGAAAAACCTTTTTTAAAATTGAATGGAACACGGCCCGCATAAAAATGATCCGGCCCGCGAGTTAATGACCCGGGTCCCATACCCACCATATTATAAATTTATCAAAAAATATCTAATTAACCTGTGTATTGAAATCCTGAATAAAGAAATAAAAACATATACATCAACTTTAATCAAACTGTTTATTTTAAGAAAGAGTTTCCTAAAAAAATATAAGAATTTAAGTTTAAACAATACATAAAAATGATAGTTATGTATTTACAACCTAAGACTATACAATAAGTAAAACTAACTAACTTGTTTTGTATTTAAAATTTGTATTTCTAATTCGTTTTGAATTATATATTTTATTTTTTGTACATTTTATTATTATTTTTGTGTGGTCTAATGGCGTAGGAGTCCTAAATGACAGCTTTAAAACACTCTGAGTTAAACCGAAAGACTAAAACCAAGGGATTGAAAAATATACAAAATAAAAAACCTTGAAATTGAAAGTTATCTTAAAACTAAAGTAAGTGTTTCGTACTATTTGCAATAGTACATTCAAATAAAAAGGATGAGAATTAAAAACTATACTTAGACAATAAAAAAACTTAGCAAAATTATGCTAGTAGCAATTATATACATACATCTATTATAAGTTGAGTTTTACTTCTAAAATTATCATGATGAATTTTAATGTCAATCTTAACAACCCTAATAGTTGTGGTTTTTAAGTAATATTGATTAAAAATTGATATATCTTTTTAAAACACTTATACAAAAACTATTATGAATTATATATTTTAATTATAACAAATTAAACATAAACTTTTGTTGTTCACTTATTTTAAAACATAAACTTACAGCATAAAAAAGGTCACATTCACAATACACATCCACATAATAATCACAAAATAAAATCATACAAGAATAAGTACACTTTACACAAGTGTATTATTTAAACATACCAACACCTTTTCCTATTTTAAAAGCAAAACTTCTGATTATCTTTAGATATTTGACTTTTTGCATCAGAACAGCTACCTGTAGCTGCATTTTTATAAATAAAAGATTAGTTGAAAACTGACTAAAACTAAAAACAGAATGACCCTTAAGTTTAAGAACCATTCCACAGTACTTAAAAACACCTATTTAGCCAGGAAATGTAAAAACACCAATTACAGACTTTAAATAACTTAATTTTGAAAAGCTAAAGCATAAATTCAAAAAGCAATATGCTATATTTTTATAAATTTGTAACAGAAAATTACAGTATGCTTTAAATTTGGTTTAGTTGAAGTACTGAACTATGGCATAATATATTTATTCATAAGTAGAAAATAGTTTTAAAGCTTATTAGTTTTTATTCATTTCCTAAAACAAAGTTTTGTGACAAAAACTTTCTAAAACGTAATTCTTTTGACCGGTTAAAAATAAAGTGCAATCTCTTAATTCTTAAAATAAAAGCATACAAAGCTAACATGTTCTTTCTGTATATGTATGTTTTTAAACAACTTTGCAATAGAAGAAAAAAATAATTTCAAAACCTAATATTTACGGCTATGTGTGTAGAATCTATAAATTTAAAATAATCTTCAACTACGATTTTTGTTGTTTATTAAGAAAAATAATAATAACTTAAAAAATAAACTCCATAGTCTGAAGTTCAAGTATACTCTGAACTAATATTATAAATTTTATCCGATATTAATATTTATATATTAAATTTTTCTAAAACTTATATTTTAAATTTAACGTTCCTGAAACTCGTTACTCTGAAGTTACATTAGCCAAAAATTATATATTACCTCAACAGATCTCCATTAACTGGTTTAAATTATTTAGTTCAGTCTAACAACGTATAAATGATTCAGTTGTTTTATTTTGTTGCTTCGTGCTAATTCAACAACGCCTGGACGATTTGAAACATTAATCAATAAAAATAAAAAAGGTTTACTCACAGTTACGGTGAAAAAACAAATGCTGTTACTAATAAAAGTCTTTGATTAAAATTTACTAATTTATATTTATTTCTTTTAGAAAAAAACTATATAAGTTACATAACTTAATTGGTTGCGGTTTTAAATTGTAAAAAAATGGTTTAATTTTTTTAATACATTACAAACACCTAAGAAAACATGACGAATTTTTTCTGTGTGGTACATAAATTAAAACAACAATCTTTAAAAACACTGAATATTGTTCATAAGTTTTAAGTAATCTTAGTTATTTTACAATTACTTTTCAAAACTTTGATTTTAAACTTATTAAAAACTTTTTTTAAATTTTTATCTAAAGATTAATGACCTTAAGTTGAAATTAAACGACTGTGAGTATTAATAAGTTGTTAAATCTTGTATATTTTGAAGATGCTTCTTACTTTTATGAAGTATACTTAGATAAATAAATAAAGTCTTATAAATAATTAAGGAAACCAATTTAATGTAACTGTTTTTTACCGAAGCTTTGACAATGCTCAAAAATAACTATTTAAGAAAAAATGTAAATTTTGAAACAAAAATAAAACAGTTTTAAACTTTACTTTTAATTTACAATTAAAAAAAATACAAATCTTAAAATAAGTTTAAAAATAATATTTATTAGATTTAAAAAAATTACTAACTTTGTATAAAATAACTTCTAAGCAAATCAAATACAACTTTTTAGTACTACATATCTTGTACAGAAATCTAAGACAAAATTCATTCAAAAACATCTTTATTAAAGCAACAAACAAGTAAAATCGATTTCGGCTAACGCTTTTCAATTACTTTAGTTAGCAACTAATTTTAAGATTAATAAATATACTCAAAATTTAATCTTAAAATTAGTTGCTAACTAAAGTAATTGAAAAGCGTTAGCCGAAATCGATTTTACTTGTTTGTTGCTTTAATAAAGATGTTTTTGAATGAATTTTGTCTTAGATTTCTGTACAAATCAAATACTGAAAAAGTATTTTTTAAGAACACCACATTCAAAATAATTTTATTTTTTTTTAAAGTATTTTTCATTTTAACGTTCTACATGTTTAGGTAGTTTATATATGTCAGAGGTGTAACATGTTTAATTTAATACTTGAATTTAGATAGTTTTAAGTTTGAAATTTTATTTGTTAAAAGTATTGTGCAGATGATAACAAATTGATTTCGAGTATGTTTAAAGTTTGTGACAAAACAACGTAGTAAATATTACGCAAGTTTGATGAAATTTAACGCTCAAATATAACATTACTTTTATCAAGCATGTCATTAAATATTGTAAACCGATTGCTAAATTTAAGTTAAACCAAGCTAAAAAACAATATTTTCAAAGTCTTGTGTTCTTATAAATCATTACGCACTACACTGTTTTTGAAATGTCTTGTGTTTTTCGTCAATTAAAGTGTATTTTGAAATGATTCATAATACTATTTCCGTATTTATCATACAATTTTTATTATTGAGTTCCGAAGTTAGAATTCTTATAAAAAAGCTGTTGTTTTGCAGCATACAAATATATAAATATAGTTTTTTTATCGATCAAGTTACTTTTACTATACATTATCTTTGAACTATTAATTCACTTTACTAGAAACCATATTATTGAAATAATGAACTTTCAATAATCTAAAAATGCATCATAGTAAGATTTACGGTAAGTTACTAAAAAAGTTTTTTTAGAGATTTTTTTTTTTCGAAAGTATTTTTTGTAATGTAAAAACTTAAGTCATAAATTACCCCAAACTGTTTAACAGAAAACACTAAACTTTTTTATTGATTTTGTTAATAATAGATTTATAATGTTTCTTATACTAATGTGTTTCTTAGTTTGTGTTATGAATTTTCAATAATCTAAAAATGCATCATAGTAAGATTTACGGTAAGTTACTAAAACAGTTTTTTTAGAAATTTTTTTTTTTTGAAAATATTTTTTGTAATGTAAAAACTTAAGTTATAAATTACCCAAAATTGTTTAACAGAAAACACTAAACTTTTTTATTGATTTTGTTAATAAAAGATTTATAATGTTTCTTAAACTAATGTGTTTGTTAGTTTATGTTTGTTAGTTTATGATTAAAATAGTAAAGTAAGCTCTATATAATAAAACTATTATGCAGTAACACTATTTTAAAATCTTAAGTAAATATATTACATCAGGTTTCATATACTATACTCTAAGTAGATTTATGCAAACACCAATATAATAAAAAACTCTTTACTAAATTACATAACAAAATTAAATTAAATGTAGATATCGAAAAGAATAACCTTAAGTCCTTTTGTTGTAGTTTCAATTGTTTTGTATTGAAATAATATTCAAGCTAGAAAAAGCTTTCTTTAGTTTGAATATACACAAGAACTTTACAAACAAGTCTATTGCGTTTAAACAATTTTTTTTGATTATAACTGATGTGTCATGTCCAAAGTAAAATGAACCTTTCAAAAAGCTTTTTATCTATTAAGATATCTGCGATATTATTTTATATTATTTACTTAAGAAATATATTAATACATACAACTTTGCTTGTTAAACTTTACTAGTTTATGTGATTCACCATAAAAATAATTTCAAAAGCTAAAACTTATCATTTGGTCTACGTCTAGAATAAGCTTTTTGTTTAAAAAAATGATTTTATTGTAAAACTGAATATCGACATTCAAATCTAGTACTTTTATAAAAAACTAACTTTTATATGTCAAAGTATCTAGTGATGTTAACTGGCATTTAAAAAGAATTACTTAATTTTGCTTTACGTCGGCTCTAGCTTAAAAAATAATAAAGCGAAATAATGTTATTAGTTTAAATTACGTTAGATATCTTTAAAAATACTGTACAAATTAGTAATTGTGATTGTTGAGTATTTTTCCAAGAAAATAAGAAAATTATAACTTCGACAATAAAAAATGTTTGCTATTACATGATTTTTAGAGCGAACATTTTTATATGCTTTTTTTAGAGGTGTATCAAAATATTTGGATTTAACTTATATCACTGATGAAATTCTTATGAATCATTGTTGTTTTGTAGCATGTGAGTATAAAGATATACATTTTTTTATGATATAAATACTTTTACTTTATACTTTCTTCAAACTATAAACACAGCTAAGTAGATAAAAGTTGGGAGATATAGATATATATATATATATAATTTTTTTAAAACGTAGCGTACTAACACTTATTATAAGTTATAAAAACAAATTATTTTTACGATTTTTTTTATCGGAAATGTTTTGTGTATTATAAATAAATGAAGCAACAATTATTATTTTTCGAGTTGCAGAATTTTTTTTTTTGTAATGTCTTTTAAATTAATGCTGTAACTAGTTTATAATTTTCATTTAGTTTGTAAAGTGTTATAACAGTAAAGTAGACTCTCTTAACTATAACTATTTTTCTATATCAGTACGTAAAAACTGTAGATAAAAAAATATATACAAAATTTTATATACTTTTTTTCTAACCATATATAAATAATCAAAACACCAACCTAATTAAAAATTCTTAACTGTATTCAGTTACAAAATAAAAATTTTAGTAGATAATTAAAATCATAATCTTACGCCGGTTTTATACAACATCAACTTTTATCGTATCGAATAAATAATCAATCTAGAAAAGCTTTCGTTGACTCTTTTACACAAGAGAACTAAAAATATTGTAAAAAATATAATATTGCTGCTACTTTCTTTGAAAATAAACAACTACACGCTTTTATTTACTAGTAATAAATATAAATAATATTAATAATATTATAAATTAAAACTTAAATTTTTAGGCTATATAAATTTACAAAAAAATTTCGAAATAAAAATATAATTAATTATCATGTAAATTTTAAATCTTTACCAACTAACAACCCATAAACGCATACAGGTAAACAAGCTAAAACACAATGTACATAAATCATTTTTCCTAAAAATCGTAAAAAACCAAGCTCTAAAGTACTAAATGAAAACTAAAAAGATTTTGAAAAAAGATTATTAAAACTTGAGGAAAATGTATAAGATCCTATTTTAATCCCAACATAGTTAAGAGCCAGTTTGAAAAGTTAGTGAATAAGTAAAATGAGAGTTCAAATAAACAAAAAATTCGTAAGTCTAAGAACATATACGGGTCACCTCAATTTAAAACTTTATTAAGATTCACGAAAGAAGAAAGAAACTGTTTCCACTTGCTAAAAAATCTTTTACTAAATCAAGAAGTATAGGTCAATTGTAGAATACATTTAGTTGTATAGCTAAAAAGGGAAGTGACGTTCCTATAAATAAAAGCAAAATATCCAAAAATTGTGCATTATGCGGAAAATACAGTAATTATAAAATCATGATAAAATAATAGTTACATAAAAACAGTTTAAAACAGAAAAATAGACATAAAACCAAAATTATGTTGTAAAAGTTATCAATTATATTCTGTTTAGTGTTCATTATGGAAACAAATCTATGTAGGTGTGACTAGAAATATTTTTGATTTAATATGGAATGCACATAGAAATAACTTGAAAAAATTCCAATAAAACTTTAATCTGGTTGGTAAACGAGACGAATCTGCCTTATTTGAACACTACTTTGAGAATCACCTTACTAATATTGAAAATATAGGATTGGACAGTAATTACAAGATAATGTTTTTCGAACAACCTGAATTTAAAAGTTTATAGTACAAAGAAAGTTTATGGATAAAAAGATTAAATCCAAAAACTAACTCGAATAAAACAATTTATGAAGATTTAACATTTTATAGAGTTTGGTATTTTGCGATTTATAGGAAAAGAGTACTTTCGTACATTGTGTTTTAGCTTGTTTACTTGTATGCGTTTATGAATAGTTACTTGGTAAAATTTTAAAATTTACATGATAACTAATTATGTCTTTATTTTTTTTTTTTTTTCTTAATTTATATAGTCTAAAAGTTAAAGTTTTAACTTATATTTTGTTTATTTTATAAATTAGTTACTATTAACTGTGTGTATATAATTTCAGCCGTTTATTACTTGAAAATGTTTTAATAAACGAAAGTACTAGTGAAACAAAAGCGTGTAGTTGTTCATTTTCAAAGACAGTAGAAGCAATATTGTATTTTTTACAATAATTTTATTTAATTAGTTATTTATTATATTTCGCTGTCTGAACAAAGCAGTTCTTATTATCTTGGACAAAACAAAAACGGTTTAAAATTTTTTCTAAGAATTTGATGAACATAATGAATATTATTAAAGTTAACTTCTGACTTTCACAAATACTCACAACATTGAAATTTCGCAGTAATTAAGCAGTAATTAATAATATAAAGTTTTTGGATTGTAATATTTTAAAATATACTAATTTACTTCAATTTTAAGTGCATACAAAAAACAATTAAAAATATTGTAGCTAATATAAATTTAAGTTATTATCTCTTTTTACTAGCCCCAAAATATTACAATAGTGTATAATTAAGCGCTAAGTTTAAGTATTACATGTTTTTAGATAGTTAATAAACATGGCTGAGTTTAAAATTTGCAATTCAAACTAAAATGTTTTTTTAAAACTTTTCTGCCTAAGGAATGATTTTTAAAGTTTTATTTTTAAGTAGTATATCTTTGTTTATGTTTAAAACTTTAGTAGTTGTATTTATTTTAGATCTACGACATTAATAAAATATTTATTCCTTTTTTTAATTTTAATAGAACATTATAAAGTTAATAGTATGTTGTTTCGAGAGAATTATTTTTTGTATGAAAAAAGCGCTTATGAAAACGCACAAAAAAATGTAGGTATAAATCGCGTAGAATAAAAAATAAAGTTTCAGAAAACGCTAACGATTGCAAAGGTTTAGTGTTGAATAAAAAAAAAATTAAACTTTTTTAAACTTGTCCTCATGAAAAGTGACTGATATATTCGAACATCAAGAACTCAACAAAAATGAACTGCTTTAAGAAGTAATTAAAAATACATGCAAAATTAAATGATCACGAACTCAGTTTGATATATAATTTTTATTCAGTATTTTTTTATGAATAAAAAGTTATACATTTACAACTAATATTGAACACTTGAGTTTCAAAAATTATCAAATTTAAAGTTTACAAAGTTTAAAATCCTTTTTAGGAAAAGAAAAACAGAACACAAAAAAAGTGAGAGACGTCACACTTGGCTTTCGATGAAACAAAAAAGTCGTTTGATAACTCTGCAGTAAGTTTTGGCAAAAATTACGATTAGTTGTTATTACTTTGTAAAGTAAAAAAGTAGTTTTTTATTAACTTTGTTGCAGTGCATCTAAATTTCACAAGTAAATTTAAACAGCCTCCAGCCCCAAGCAAGTAAAAACAAAATATGTCCAAAAATAGAAGATGTTATCAATGATGAAAGTAAGCTTCGTGTAATATTGATCAGTATAATAATTTATGTGACGTAATAGGCTAAAATTTTGTTACAGTGTTTAAGTGATAAAATGAACAAAAATGCATTAACTATATCAAAGTGTTTATTTTTAACTTTTAAAGTTTTTTATACAACTTTTTTCAAAGGCATTATGTTTAAGTAATTTAAATATCTTAATATTTAAAAACAGAAGGTTACGATTATTTCTTCGAGTTCTTAAAACAAGAACACAGTGAAGAGAATCTTCTGTTTATATCCGATGTAAACGAATATAGAAATCTTCTTAACATAAAAAAGAGAAAACAAAAAGCAGAAAACATTTACGAAAAGTATATAAAGCATCATGCACCTTTTGAGGTTATCAATGTGTTATTTTTTTATAACAAAATTAAGTAACGCTGTAAATAAAACTTTATAAATTTAACAAAAGTTAAAATTTAGGATTTTTAGTACATTAACCTACCGCTTAAGTCGGCATTTAAAAACAGCGCAGAAGTGCGGACCAAACCGGCAGTGCGTACTTAATAAACTTTTGTCGTTATTTACTTAAAAAAGCCTAGTACCAACATTTTAAAACCAACTAAAGATTACAGATCACTAATAAACTAAAATTCTCAGAAAAAAAAAACCGCCTTAAAACACAATTGTCGTTTATTTTACAATAAATTAAATTTTTATACGCTTTTTCATTATTGTTCTAATCATAGGGCATGTAAACTAAGATTGCAATGTTTTTATTTCTGATTATATTAGTTTTACTTTTGATTTTTACACGCTTTTCACATTTATGTTTAAATTATAAGATATGTTGATAATGTTTGTAATGTTAATTACTTTCGTTTATCTTTTGTTTATTAATTTTGACGACTTTACAAAAGTATTTTTTATTTCTTTGTTTTAATCATGGGGTGTGCAAGTTTAAATTGCACTGCTCTTTATTTTCGTTTAGTAATAAACTGTAATATGTTTGTTAAAACTACCGGAATAGATATTAAATTTGTAAGTAAATAATAGTTATTTTTTGCTGGTTTTTAGTTATCATTTTGTTTAAATTTAAAACCTTGAAGGTTATTCTAAAATATAAAAATTTTGTATTAGTACTTTCAGGTCTTTAAAATTTCAAGTAAAAAGCCAACTTCTTTTTGTAACACCATTTTTCGACTATAAATTGCGTTTCCAACCAGCAGTGCGTTACTATGGGGTAGGTAACTGTAATTCTTAGCGAATACATCAATTGCATTTTTATAACGAAATAATACAGTGCGATACAATAAAAATAAAAGTTTTACTACTATTTTATTTTAAATCCAAAGTTTTATTACGTTACATTTCTTTTTTTTTCAAGTTTTATGAAAATTTTGACGTCATATTCTTCACTTCAGCTAATAAGTGTATTTTTTGTTCTAGGTAAACATATCTCATTCAAAAAAAATCGAAATTGATGAAAAATTTACAAATTTTGAAATCACATTGTTTGATGAAGCACAAAAATCTGTTTCTACTTTACTTGAACTTGATTCTTTTAAAAGATTCCTTAATTTATATTGTAAATACTAAACTACAAAGTTTTATTTGGTTTTTAATTATACTTAATGTATATACCTAAATTGTTTAGCTTACTTTTGAGTTTTTAATAAAGTGTCTAGTTTCTTTCTAGTGCGATGTTCAATTGCTTCTACAACAAAATACTACTAGTGTTGAATGTAAGTAGACATTTCGTTAGTACTTAACATTAAACGGTGCGATGTAATTTAGTGAATTAGTTTTTATATTCTTACACAATGTTTTTTACTGTTTAGTACAGAGCTTTTACAAACTTCTATGCTTATTTTTTTTTTGTAAATCAAAAACTTATGGTTTTTTTTGCATTTTACTGATTGTTTACGAAGATCTTAAAATTTTTAAAGTTTAAAGTTGAAACCCAAAGTAGAGATAAAAAACTGTAAATCTTTTTTAACTAAGTTTGTTTTAAATTTCTTATTTTATTTGAAGTATAGAAGTTGCCTCAATAAATTTTAATTACAAATGAATTGATTATAAAGTGATTTCACGAGTTGAAATAAATTTTAAAAGCTTAATAGTACTTTGTCCAAATCAACTATTACTCGTTAAGTTGCTTAAATCATTTACATTAAACTTTATTATGTAAAATGAAATTAATGATAAACAACGCTTTTAAAAACAATAAAAAGAAATTTTTTTTTAAGCAAAATGTTTTTATTTTGTTAAAAAATTTTAACTGAATATTTTTTTTTATTTTATAAAAATGAGTTTCAGAATAGTTTACAAAAAAACATATAAATGAAGAGTTTTTTTCGATGACTTACAACAACAAAAGTTTTTATATAGTAAAGCTTACAACATTTTGTAAAAGTAAAGTTAATTCATATTTTAGAATGAATAAATTTCAAAACTGTTTCTTTACAACTTATTTTTTTGAAAGTATTCGTTAACTATACTAACAATTTTATTTAAAAGTTACAACAGAAGTTAAAATTGAGTTGTTAGTTATAAAAAAAGTTAAGATACTTGAAATTTTATATAACTTTAGTACACATTAATAAATAGCTTTTTAACCGTTTTTGTGTTGATAAATATAGCTTCTAATTATAAAACTTTTCAGTTTACTACAAAAGTTGATAGTATTTTTTTTTTGAACAGCTGATTTAATAAAACTTTATAAAACTAAAACAACTTAATAATTTATCATAACATATTTGAAATTCACATAAAAATCACGATCCTATAAAAATCTTAATTTAGCTCTAATTCGTTACAAAAACCATTGTATTGATGTTGAACCAAATGGTTAGAAAAGAAACATTTTTTGAATCAAACTCTTTAGTAAAACAATAAATTAATCAATTTAAAATATTAATTTATTCTTCTAGCAGTTTTGTTAATCAACTTTAATTAAAAAAATGAAATAAAAATACTTAAATTTATTTATTTCTGTTGAAAGTTTAAAAGAAAGTCTTAACTGCTGATTATCATAAACGTTCGGCAATAATCTTTATATAAATATTAATGGTTCTATACCTCACGTTTTTACTTATAAATAAAGAAAATTTATTGTTTTAACTATAGAAAAACTAAGATTTTTTTAATCAATGCGCAACCTATATTTTTTGTAAATTTTTTCTCTATTATAAAACAAACGCTTTTATTTATTATTGTTACTATGAATAAAAAATCAAATACAAAACTTTTTTAATGAGTTTGTTTCAGCAATTAATCAAACTGTTACAAGTAGAAGTTTTTTATCTTTAGATTAGGTTAGTTATGATTGTCATTTTACAGAGTTTTTATAAAAATAATTAAGTTTCTAAAATTAAATTTAGTTCTTAATGTAAAGAGCGTCACTGACATATGGTATTTGTAATTTTAAAAAGATTTAATTTTCTATAATTAGTTAAACTTCAGGATGAAAAAATGTCGTTAAAATTTTGAAAAAGATGTGTGATTATCGCTATTCGTGAAGCAAATTGTAAATAACCATTTTATAACATCTAAATTGCAATATTTGTTTTTGTTACCTAAAAAGAACCAAAGAAAGTACTATAATATTAAAGTTTAAAACTCTGCATTATTTTTGTTTAGTCGTATATAAAAAATTATGAAACGTTTAAAAATGTAGTGTCTTTTATTTTTGTATAAAACAGTTATAAAGTTTGTTTGTATATCATAAACTAGTCTTACTAAAAACTCTTGACTTTAAATTATTTGAAGATGGTTAATCAACTGTTCTAATACTGTAATTTGATTTAAATTAAACAATAGAAAGCTTCAACTTAGGTATATTCAATGAAGCGAACTAGATTTTATTCTCACAGAAAATTAAAAACAATACAATGTTTCACTTTTATATCAAATTATAAGAGATCATAGGTTGCTAAAATAATTCATTATAAATCATAAAATTTTAACAATTGATGATCTATTATAATTTAGTATAAGAATAAAAAATTGTATTCCTACTGAAAAATTCTATTATCCACCCTTTAAAACTTATTCGATTCATTTTCTGTGCATAAAAGTTACATAAAACAAAATAATTTTTTCTTAGAATAGATTTTAACTTTTTATAGTAAATTTTGAAAGATCAGAAGATCTTTGTTAGCTAATTCTGAAAGTTAACTACAAGACATTGATACAAAAAATAAATTTCTTAAACAAATGAATAGAATAAATAAAATTAAAAAAATAATATGTAATCTAAACTAACTATTGTAGTGTTTTCAAAGTAGTTTATTCAATTTATGTAATTTTTGTAGTCAAATATATAAAAACTAAGTACAGTAACCTACTACCAAAGTACGCTCTTCTTAGGTACAAACTGCCGGTATGGTACGCACTT
This sequence comes from Thalia democratica, assembly GCF_965202585.1. NCBI lineage: Eukaryota > Metazoa > Chordata > Thaliacea > Salpida > Salpidae > Thalia > Thalia democratica. Next base: position 101,832 of record NW_028139251.1, read on the forward strand.
TTTAGCCGGAAAACGCCGTGGTTAAAATGTAACTTTATTTTACTTTAAAATTAAAAAACAAACCAAACATTGGTAATACAAAAGTATTGTGTTATAAAATAAATTGATCTATTTAAAACTTAAAAAAATAGAAAGTTAAGGAGTTATAAAATTAATTTATAAGTTAAAAAAATGTTCATCAAATCCAATACTTAAAACAAACATACTACAGTTTTTTAAAATAAAGAACAGTGTAATTCAAATTTGAATACCCCATGTTAAAAACATAGAAATAAAAAACACATTAAAATTCATTAAAAATTTAGATAAACAAGTATAAAATAACAGCGCAGTCGACATTTACATACCCCTTGATCGCAACATAAATGTAAAAAGCGTATAAAAAATCAATATTAGTGAAAATAAAAAAATTAAATGTGATTTGTTAAGGATAAGATGGTTTTGAAAAAAAGTTTGTTAGCTAGGCATAATTTTTATTAAATTCACATAAAAATTACAATCAATTAAACGTTTAATTTTAGCTTTAACTTATTACAAAAAACAATGTTATTAACTAAAAACATTTCTAGTTAATTTTTGTTTAAAAAAAATTTGGAATTAAAAATAAAATCTTAATCTAATGTCTTTAGTAAAACAAAAATTCATCAATTTAAACAAAAGTAATCTATTTTTGTAGCAGTTTTATTGATCAACTGTATTCAGTCCAAAGTTTGTATTTGAACAAAACTAACTAATACTTGTAAATTGTGTGTTTGGTAATTTTAGCTATAATGGAAAATTATAGTTAGTTCAATGATATAATTAGCTGTATTAAGTAAAAATTCTATATAACATTCTATATAAAGATAAATAACTCTATAACAACTTTAAACTATAAACAGAGTTGATCAAAAATAAGCTGTTGAGATACAAATTTACAATGTTATAAATACATCGTACTGACATTTATTGTAAATTATAAAAGCAGATCTTTTTACCATTTATTATTTTTTGGAATTTTTGTTTGTAGTATAAATAGGTAAATTAGAAAATACCAAAAGTTTACAAAAGAAAACAAAAACCTTTTTTTGAATTTATAACAGCAATTATAAAAAATGTATTTTAAATTGATGTTTTATTTAGTTAATATTCTGCTTTAGTTTCATGAAAAATTGAACTATTAAAGTTGACTCTAAAAAAATGTTTTTTAGTAGTAATAGTACATAAAAACTGTAGTTAATAAAGTTTTATTAAACTTCATAAATATTCTCTTACTAGATTTATGCAAACACCAATTTAACAAAATTAACTATATTGAGTAACAGAATAAAAGTAAAAGTTAATAGTTTAAACATAATATAATCTTACGTGTGTTTAATATAGTATCAATTTTTATTTCATATAACATATATTCAAGCTAGAAATGCTTTCGTTAACTCGTAAATACAAGAGAACTTTATATCCAAGTGATTTAGCGTTTTCACAATTAAATAAAACTGAACATTTTTGTTCAACGTAAAGTAAACTTTTGATGGATTTATTCATCTATCAACGTATATATAACATTATATTATTTATAGTTATTTAACAGAGCTATTGCAATATAGAACTGTTCTATTGAAGCTTTATTATTTAATTTGTTTTACCATAAAACTAACTTCAAATACTAAAAGGTATTGTTAAACCATCGCCTTAGGTAAATTTTGTATATTATTTAATAAACCACTAACGTCTATACGTCAAATATCTAGTATTATTAACTAGCATTTAGAAATAATTACTTTAGTTTTTCTTAAAGTTTGGTTTTCAATAAGTCTCCTCTGATTAAAAATGTAGAAAATAACTGTAAATAGGTTAACCTTCACTAAGCATCTTTAGTTAGACTGTTACTTTTAAAAAGTATCAAATAAGAAAATTATGTTTAATACTTGTTGTAAATACGTTATGTTTTTGGGAAAAAAAAAAGTAAGACGAATATCACTTAATAATCTTTGATAAATAAATGTTTGCTGTTTCATGATTTTTCAAATTAAATGTTATTTTTGCTATTTCTAGACATGATTCAAAATACTCGCAATGTGATTTATCATATGATATCGATTACTAAGTTCCGCTGTTGAAATTATTATTGATCCATTCATTTATATTTATTATTTAAATATATATATATTATACCATGTGAGTAAATAGATATATTTTTTTTAGTATTCTAGTTACTTTTTAACTACATTACTTTAAACTATAAACACAACCAAGTAAAAATAAAGTATTAGGAAACATGTTTATAATGTTTTTAAAATGCATCTTACTGTCATTTAGAGTAAATAATAAAAACAAAATATTTATTTATTGATTTTTTTTTTAGAAAATTTTTATATAGTATAAATAATTAAGTTAGAAATCACTCAAATTTATTTAACAGTAAACAATATAACTATTAATAAATTTTTTCAACAAAAAAATTTTGCTTTGGTATATTAACTTTACATTTTTATTTTTAAGTGATGATTATACTCGCGATGTATATCGCAATGAATAGTAAATATATCATGCAACTCTTTGTAATATGCGATTAATTCACAATACTTTCATATCACAGTCGGAGCACCATCTGTTGCAATTCCTATAAGATGTTTTGAAGGTATTTTATTTACTTAAAATTATTTTTTTATTTTTCAAACACAAACCTTCCTGTGCTATGCGTTTCCATTAGTTGGGAGAACGCTAGTTCTTCGTACGATGTATCATCAACTATTACATGCACGCTACGCAAACAAGAAAAAGACATTTATTTTTCGGTAAAATTATTGCACATCATTCGAACTAACTTTTGTTTAACACATTCTGACATTTCATCTATACGTCTTTTCACAGTGTTTTTGCTTAAAGGAGTAGAACGTAAAACATTACTGGTGTTTTCATAATGAATAAATTTCCCAGAACTGTTTTTAAGACAGAAATAAACGTGTTTTCCCCAATGGTGTGAGGCAGTCCTTTTTTAGCAACTATGAGAGACAGATAGTAAGAAACTAATTGTCCATCTTCAATACTTTGTGTAGATTTCTTGAACATGTTTGTGATTTTACACATTTTTGTTTTCTCATCTCGACGTTTTCTGAAAAACTCTACATTCTTATCCACATGTTCGGAATGAAATCTATACTTTACGTAAACAAAATGGACTTTTTTTGTAAAGTTAACCCTCAGGGTCAAATATTTAATGGCAAGCTCAAATTAGTAAAACAACAAGATAAAAAGTAAAAATTTTATGACTGCCCAAAGTTCTAAAATCGCCCCCCGACTTACTAAAACTGCCCACTTTGGGAAACCCTGAGTCTTACTGTTAGATAATGATTTTAAATTAAAAAAACAAAAAAAAAAATTGTTACATTACAAACACCTAAGAAAACATGGTAATTTTTTTGTGTTTATCATAAACTAAAATGACAATGTTTGAAAACACTCTATACTATCTATAAGTTTTAAATTATCTTTGTTATTTTACAATTACTTTCCAAAACTTTATTTTTAAATCTCGTAAGTCTTTTTTTAACTCATATCTAATGATTAATTGCCTTAAATCGAAATTAAACGACCGTAAATATTATTAATTATTTAATCTTATATATTTTGAGGATGTTTGTTACGTTTATGCAGTATACTTAATTAAATACATAAAGTCTTTTAAGTATTTATGGAATCCAATTTAATGTAATTTTTTTTTTACCGAAGCTTTGACAATGCTCAAAAAATAAAGTAGTTCAAATAGAATTTAAGTTAAACAAGCTAAAAAACAATGTTTTCATAGTCTTATGATTTTTTTAAACTATTATGCACTAAATTAAAAAAAATATTTTTAAAGATAAATTTGCCTTATATATATGAGAATAAAAAAGCCAATATGTTTAACTTAGCAAAACATTGTTAATATTTACAAACACTTGTTTAGTAGTTACATAAAATAGAGTTCTTAAACAAAAATTTAAAATAATGTTTAAAATTTATTTAGCAAGTTAATCTGTTTTCATACAGTTTTATATGTGTAGCTGTAAAATTTGTACGAGCGTACAAAATTGCACAAGGGGACAAAATTGCACGAGTGCACAAAGTGCACGAATATACTTTTGCACGAGCAGAAAATTTTGCACGGAGTCACTTTTGCATGAGTTGTAATTTTTATATTAGTAATTTTATTTTTATGTTAATTTAATTTTCGTTAAACACTTTTTAAACTTAATTAAATTTATTAATTTATTATAATATTTTTTTTAGTAATAATCGTTTTCAGTTATTATTTTATTTTCATTTTTACTATCACTGTTACCCCTAACCCTTCACCTCTTGAGTTTTTTTTCCTTTGTTTTTTATTAATTAATATTTTAGTTTTATTAATGTTTTTTACTCTCTTGCAAAAATTTAACTCGAAAATTGACCCTTGGTACAAAGTTGTCTTCGTGCAATTTTGTTTCCTCATTAAATTTTGTGCCCTCGTGCACATTTATCTTCGTGCAAAAGTATCTTCGTGCAATTTTTTTCTCGTGCAATTTAGTCCTCTTGTGCAATTTATTAACCTTGTGCAATTTTGTTTTCATGCCAATTTGACCGGTTGCCGTTTTATACAAATTAGTTTATTTTTGATAAAAAAAAAGGTGTTCGAAGGTTTTATTAAAGTATTACTTTCTCTGATATATGAATCATTTACCACTTGAGTATTAACAAAAAATTATTCGTTCTATAAATTTGAAACTAAAGTTAACATCCCTAAAACCTAAAGACAATTCAATGAAAATCTTACGAATTTAGGAAAACTATTAAAAAACTTGTCCTCTTTACCACGTAAACGTATCATTGACCATCATACCAATACTAACAAATCACTGCCAACACGCACTTCCTGTGAATCACAAAGAGAAACAATTTTTTTGATAGTTTTCCGTTTTAGACTACAAAGAGAATAAAGTATCGTAAACTAAAACATAATCTGAGGCAACAATGTTATATCAACTGACAAACAAAGAGAATTGTTTATAATTTAGATAAATTATAAAGACATACGTAGTAACACGTTGGTGAATTAACAGTATTATGAACTTCTAACCAAGCCTTTCTCATTTTACTTATATAACATAAATAACATAAGTTTAATTAATTATAATTTCATATAAATAAATATTAAATTTCAGCACAGTTTAATTTACTGTTTGTGCAACAACAGTGAAGAGATAAAAAACAATTTCGAGCACGATTGTTCAATTTATTTTAGACTAAATATAACTTTAAGCATGTTCTGAGCTGTAAGTTTAATACCTGAGTTTAAGGACATGTTTTTTTGTTTAAATATTTACTAAGTTTGATAGCAAAAAACTAGTGCGAATACTGAATTAATAATATTTTTTAGATACACTAGTTAATGGTAGTTAGCTGTTTTTTATTTCATGTGATTCCGCTTGAAATTTAATCAAATAAAATGGTAAACTGATGAAAATAAATTTGATTAATTACTAGCTTTTTTTTTATCTGCAGAATGTAAAAATGAGTTTAATTTTTGCAGTTAGTTTGAGATTAAGTAAAAAAAATTAGTAAAACAAAGTTATGTAATAGTTTCCTTACTTAAATTTAAAGCTACTAATAAACTTTCAAAAGTATAACTAAAACTTATAAGGTATCTCAATTTTTGAGAGATTTTACATACAAGTTTTTTTTAACAAGTCATTTATTAACAAGTAGCTGTAAATATTTTTACATCTAATTTAACAAATAAAACTTTGTACATATATGTATTTTGTAAATTAGTTTTAGTTAAAGCTGTATCAATACTACTTTTTTGTTTACAATGAAAAGTTAGTTTTAAAAGAATTTTTGACTTGATTTTAAACTTGAAATATTTTATTATTGATTTTTAACTTTGAAAATGTGTTATTAATTGAAGAAACAATTACTCTATTTTTAGATCAATATAAAAAGTTGTACTTTCACACAGGTTTTGTACTTTCACGGTTTAAAAATAATATTTTACCTTTGTTTTTCAAACATAATTATAGAGTTTGTGTGTTTGTCGTAGTTAAGTAGTTTTAGTCATAGCATACATTCTTATGTAAAATTTTTAACACCAACATTTTAATTAAAAAAAAGCGTAATCCGAATATATAAAACATACAATTTTATTGTATATTTAGTAATTTAGTAAAAGTGTTTCAGACTTCGATTAACGAGCTTAGATTAAAAACTTTTCTTATTTAGGTCTACAAAAACTTTTTACGTAACATATTTATAATAACAAATTGTGATATATATTAATTTAATTTATTTCAATTCTACTTAAGTAACTATATTTCGTACGAACATTAACACAAGGAAATAACTAAATTCCTTTAATTCCTAAATTTAACAAAGGAAAAAACAAACATCGTAAAAATTAAAATTGTTTTAAATAAACACTATCTTCATTAATAATGAACTATATATATTTGTTGAGAGAATATGTCCTTCTACGTAATTGGTATATAAATTTATATAAAAGATGTTTTAACCAATAAAAAAACCAACCACTTGAATACAAAGATTCATACGTCGTTTCATATATGTTGAAGTTGCTTTACATTTCGTTCTTTTTTAATTCCGCTATCACATTCATACAAAGTATTATTGTATCTATAATATTTTTTATGAAATTGAAGGTTAATACGCAACTGAACGTCGTGAATCTAGTTTGTACTAAAAACAAAACAAAAACATTTCCAGATTGCGTGTTCTACGATAAATATTTAAAAAGTGAAAAAAAAAAATGACGCACTTAAATAATGATGAAAAAAGCACTTCTTAATTTTTCAGCTATATATACCTGTGAAATTGTGCTTATAAATAAATGCAGATTTTTACCAGTTAAAAGCACTTTAAACAATTGAGGCTACGTTTGAAAGTAATTATGCTGCAACAAATAACTTCAGAATGCAATGAAATGTTTAAGAAAAGCAAGGAAATCAAAATAACAATTTCGAAGTAGACAGGCAAGGTATGTTACTTAATTCAGAAGAAGGTGAGTTTAAATTACTAAACCTATGCTTTTTTTATGTGTGTAACACCAAAAATAAGCTTTACATTTTACAAATAGTTTAATATATCATATAACTAAAATATATTTTATTTTAGATGAAAAACATCAAAAAACGCAAGCCGTGAAAAACAAACTTCATAAATTAGAGGTAGTTGTTTTAAATTAACTTATAACTTTTATGGAAGATAGATTACAAACGTAGTTTAAAAGAAATTAATATTAATTATATTTTAATATCTTTAAAAATATTAAATTTTTAAACATTAAATTTAAACAGATTCAAGGTTTACTGAAGCAAAATGAATTGCGAAGTTTGATTATAGAGCATCAACAAATTGTTAACGAAATTAAAAGAATTGAATTCCAATGAACAAATTTTAAAAAAAGGTGTCATGAAGTTAAAATGTGTTAAAAAAACTGATATCTTGAGTTTATTTTTTAACAAAGTATTAGAAATTTAGCTTTAAACACTATTGTATATAAAAAAATAGTTTTGAAGCATTGTAATGATTTAAGTCTGCTCAATGATAAATTCAATTAAAGTATATACATTTCTGTAGCATCAAACTATACTTCCTGTTACTGCCGTTAAATGCTTTTATATTACTAACAAAGTTGGTATAAATAAAAATTCTCAGAAATTTAATAATATTATTTTTTACCTTATTTTGAAGTTTAAGTATAAAATAAAAACTTTCATTTCGACTTAACTTAAATTTTTAAAAAGTACTAAAATGAGATAGTTCAGAATAGATAGTTTCTAAATTAATTAAAATGTTCTGTTCTACTACTTTACATTTGTTTTAATGTACACAATACTTTTGTTTTATTTTAATAAAGTAAATTTACTGAATATTTGTTTTTTTTTTTGTAATACGATATAGATTTAAAATCTAACTAGAATAGATGAAGTAACAAATAGACTAGCTGAAAAATAATTTAATTTCATACTTGTTTAATTTTTAATTTGATAATATTCACTTTTTACATTTTAATTAAGCTTTATAGAATACAACTGATTAATATTAGATTCTGTTTACTCAATTTGACTTATTGATTCAACTCTGATATCTTGTTTCTAGTCAACATTTTTTGGGTGTTTATTTAGATTTACAAAATAAACTTAAACATTTTTGTATATCTAATGTCTTTTTTTATTTTTTCTCCGCTGAGAATGTTTTTATTACTTTTGTTTAAATTGGAGTGTCTCAAATTGAAAAAATAAACTAACACACAAATAATTTTATTATTTTACAATCTTATATTATTGAAAAAAGTGAAGATATCAGTTAGTAATCAGTTTCTTTATTTATTACTTATCTAAAAATGAAACTTAATCTTATGTCAATTATTCATTCAAATTCAGGCTATTTAAAAACAACTAATTATGCTTAGAAACATACAAATAAGTAACTTATCATTTATTTTTTTGTGTATTAAATGTTAATAAATATATCTTGGTTTAAAATAAGAGCTTGACATTGTTTTGAACTGTTAGTACTAAGTACACAATAAACTTTTATTTTAACTAGACTAAAATGACAAATCAACTGTTTTATTTACCGAATTTTGTCCAAAAAAAACCAATAAATGTCTACAAAACGCTAAAATCATAAAAAAATAACCTGTCAAACTAGGTGAAATAATAATAACGTCAATAACTCGCAAAAAATAGTTATAGCAAAAATAAATTAATATGATAAAAAATTCTAATTTATTTAAAATGTCATTGTTTTACAGCTTAGTATCAGAAATAAATAACACATACATAGATATTCCGTTAACAACCAGTGGCGACGCGTGGGGTAAAGCCTTAAAGCAGTGCTCCAACTAAAAATCTTAAAATCGTATTGTATTATAATAAATTAGCTAAAACTATTAGTTTTTGAATAAAATTATGCTTACAAATGGTTTGTTAAAGTTGTATTTGGTTTTTTCTTTCTACATTAGCTATAAAAATTTCAAACTGAAGAGTTTCTTCTTAAAAACCTTCCGCACTCTTAAAAAATACCAACTATCGCCACTGGTAGTAATGTTTTGTTACTGAGAAAAATTTTATAACTCTACTATTTTAATTGTTAATTCATAGCGTACAGTACTAACAAAGTTAATCAGATATGTTTTAACAAAAATTGTTCTTAAAACTAAAATGTTTATAAACTTAAAAGTTTTTAGCAGCTTTAATTGCAACACAATGTAACAATTGTTATGTACAATAGAAACTGTCTGACAAAAATCCATTTCAATTAAATTGAATTGTTTTGTCTGTGCTTTTTTAGAAAAAAAATTAGACTAATTTTGGGTTTTATATGTAAAAGTAATAAAATTTTTTTTTAAATACGTTTTTATAGCTTAAAAACGCAGTTTTGTTTTATAAATTAGACAAGTGTCTATTTTTGTTTGAAGTATGCACTTTATACGAACTTAATTTCTCTTATAAAATTAATTCTAAAAAAAGCAACTTTATTAACACTTCATAGTTTATTTAATGCTTTTATTATGTATTAATTTTAAACCTCTACAGTAGGTTTATACACAATTTACATAAAAGAAGTTTATTTTTATTTTGAAAAACACACTTTAGTGTACATTTAACTAAGATTTTATTGAGAAAAACTTATTGTTAATGACTTATTTACTTTTAAAAGAAAACCTATAAGTAAAAATTATTTAACTTATTAAAGGAACTTATTTTAAGGCTATCATAAAACAAAGTTTTAAACTATGAAAAAAAGTGTTATTTTTGGTTGTTCATCAATTAAAAATTTTTAGTTCTAGATTATAGTAGTGCTGTAGAAAGCTTTTAAAATGTTGTTAGGCAATATAAAAATTTATAACGTCTGAACTTTATTTATAACTATATCATTATAAATACCAACGCAAAGTCAGAATAAATAAAACATTTAGTTTCGTTTCAAAAGATTATAAATTAAAAATTTAGCTAAAAGTTTTAGATAACTAAACTATTAAAACAAGTTTTAGAAACTTTATTTTCAACTTTAAAATAAAAATTTAAAGTTTTATTTTCAAATTTTAAATTCAAAAATATTTAATAATTTATTAACTAAATAGAAACATTTTATTTAAATTGCTTTGAAAAAGTAATACTATTCAAATGCAATAAAACATTTTCAATATTTTTATATAGTTTAAAATAATGAAAAAATAATAATATACAGAATTACTTAAGTGATATATGCCCTGAGTATTTTAAATTTTATAGTTTTTAGTCAGTTTTATTTTCAGCAAATGCCTTGTTAATATTTTTGATAACTTATTCAATTAATATATTGAAAACATTGGTTTTTCAAAAAATATTTATTTATAAGCTTTTAATAATTTAAAACTATATGTATAGAGTTACAAAAGATAACAGTTTTTTGACATTACAAAATTAATTAATGCAACAATAATCATCATAGCTTATACGTATGTAAAAGAACATTTGGCAGTATTTTTAGTATTAGGAAAAATTAGTGTATATAAACTAAAGTTTTTAGTAATTATATAAATTAAAAAGAGTATGTATAAAATTTCTTAGTTATTCAAAGTTTTAAAAAAATGTTTAATTAACCTTTAAATCATTACTCTAAATTTTGTCATATATACCTTATAAATTTGCTTAAACTGTTTTTATTGATTTCAAAGTGTTATTAATTTGTGTCTTTATAGTTTTTTAACTAGGTTTATATTTAAAAAAACATCGTTGGATAAAACCAAACATTGTAAAACTTTAGTTTAGAATAATCTTTTTGATAAAAGGTAAAATAAAAATTTATGACTACTAACTTCTGAAGAAACGTAAGCGAAAATTACATTTTACTAGTTGACAAACTGATTCTGACAAAATCATTTTGTTAAGATAATTAAAAATGCTATAGTTCTATACTAATTGTTATAAGTTGTACAAAACTTAAAGTTTAGACATTTTTTAGAATTTATAATAATTTTACGACAATTTCATGACAAGTATTTAAAAACTACACGTGGATTATAGTATGTATTGTGGTTTAATAAACCTTTAGTTTTTTATTTAAGACATTATGTAATTTTATTTAAATTAAAACATGTTAATACATACCCTAACAACTTTTGTATAGGACTGTAAACTTTAAAATCACTATTTTACAGTTACACAAACATTAAATCACAAAAATTATTTTTTGAGTTAATACTCAGTAAATTTATAAATTTAATAAGCTTTTGTCAAACATTTTTCAAATTATAAGTTTAATTGATTTTCATCTTATTAAAATAAAATAAACTTACTTAAATATAAATTTGTAGTTTTATATTAATGTTGTTGCATATATTTTTGTAACGCCTGTAACTTTTTTTTTCTTTAAATAAGTTGTTACTTGTGCGTAGAATACTTTTGTGCGTAATATTTATGTAAAATATTTTTGTTAAAATATCTTTATAAGTAAGTATTGTATAAATCATAGGACGAACCGAGACAATTGATATAATATAATATACTGCTCATAAAAATGATACGTCGTAAACAGATATAACTCAAATATAGTTATGATAATATTTTAAAAGTTATTTAAAACACGCAATATAAACGTTTTATTTTAATATTATCTGAATTAACAACATTAAAAACAAATAAAAAGATCTGAATGCACTAATAATTTAAACTAAACTTAAGAAAAGAAAAAATGAAATAAAAATAGAATTTAGTATAGTCTTGTTACAACTTATTAGCAATACGCAAGTTTAAATATTTTGGTTAGTTGTTTCAAAAGAATGCTGTATTATTGAAGTTTTTATACGCTTACTATTTTATGATTGATAGAAAATACTTTTATCAAAAAACTATCAAGTTTTTTCATTAAGTACATGTTCTAGATAAAACGGTGTTATTTTCGTTACAATGACATTCAAACATGTTTATAGTTTTTGCTGGTTTTAAGAAGTAGCTCAATTTGACGAATATTGTTCACAATTAACTGGTGATCGATAACTAAGCTTCTTAGTTCATTTTGCTTCTCTAATGCTCGAATCTATAAAAGAAATCTGTTTGTTATCAATAGAATATTTTATACTAAATATCGTATGAACTAAACAATTTGTCTAATTAAACAAGCAAACTCTAATGATAGCAAGTAAAACAATTTTTCAAAAAAATAAATAAATTTTCATTCACTTCAATTGTAAGTTAGGATTTTAATTCTTAAAAGTAGTTTTCAGATCGCTTGATAAAAATAAACAAAATGATACCTCGTACTTCAACAGTTTTTCTTCTACGCCAGGTTGAGTTTTAAATGACACTTTACCGACTGTTGAAAATACATAATAATTTGTAAAGTAACTTTTTAATTTCAACTTTTCAACTGAAAAACAACAGTCTCCTTAAAATTTGAAATTAATTAAAAAAAATTAATTTTTTTTTTAGTACTAACACATTTAAACTTAAGTTTTTTATATAAAAACTTACACATTTCTGTAGCTTCATTTTCTGTTGAAATTACAATTTTGATCATTTCGCTTTTTACTAAATTACATGGTGATTTTTGGCAATCCATTGTTATCTTTGAAATTTCGATTTTTTTTCTAATGTATCGTAGATACCAGCAGTCTTCAAATAATGTAAAATAAGTCGAAAATTTGCCTTTATATACGTTTTAAACAGGAGAAATTTGTATTACTGTAAATTTCCATTTACGTAAGTTTGCTTTTTTTTTTCTATATTTTTCTCTTCTACGTGGACTGCTAACGTAAATGATTGTTCTTGTGTTTACCTCTTGCATTTAAATATACGAACTATCTTGTTATTAAAGTAGTTAATCTTTAAGTTGTAGAATAATATTTTTAATGATTACGTAGTAAATCGTTTCCAAATTGCTCAGGCATCATTTAAAAAAGTATTTTTTAGCAATCGAATAACAATATATATAATTTCTAAATTTCTAATAAATTTTGATAAAATAAGTATAAAATGCTTAACAATAAAGTACCTTAGAAAAAATTTACTAAATTTTATTTAACTATAATTTTAACTTTAGTAGCCATACGATATACAACCATGGTTTTGAAACATATTAATTAACTTAATTACTTGTAAGTTTTAGTGATTTATACTTTTTAATTGTGTGAGTATTTTTTATATAATGATAATGTTTGTTTATTTATATTTCATCGCAATGAAAACAATAACGCTCATAGAAAAAGGTAATGTTATTTTACTTTATCGTAAAAATTTTTTTTTGTTATAACTAATATCATATAAACCAAAAACAAAATTACAACTGTGAAAAATTGATTGTTGTGCCTTAACAAAAACCCTTAAAATAGTATCTAAAATCCAAACAATTGTTTTGCATTTTTATTGAGATTTTACATAAGTAATCGTGTAATGCTTGTTTATATTTTAAATTCAAAAAAACTTAAAATGCCAACAAAACTCAAGTTTTCTACATAACTTTTTAAGATTAAAAGCAATGTTTGTTAAAAAAAGTGTTTGAAATTTTGTAGGTTTATTTCTACTATCTATTGAGGAACGACTTTTTATACGAGATTAATTTATATAAGGATGAAAATAAAAACATCTTTAATTGTTTTTACTACAACAAAAAATTATTTGTAATATGTGTGTCTACTATTTTTTTTTAGTTACACTTTTTACATTATTCTATGTTTTTAGTTGTTATAACTTTTATTAAGATTTAAAACTAAACAAACATAATATTTTTGATAGATTGATACATAACTAATGGTATCAGTGCTGTTTGTTCAGTTATAAAATAAGAAAATGTTATTAAACATGGAATGTGTTTAAATGTAAATTTTTTAAACTTATTTATATATCATAGACACAAAAGTTTTAAAACTATTCAAAAGTGATAATAATTTATTACAAAAATCTCGTAATTTATCAAACTATCTAGAGAAGTTTACTTTAATGAATATTGACGTCAACTGATGCACTTTTCGTGTTTTTGATCGAAAAATCATACCTTTGAGTCTTATGAATTAACAAAAGTTATATTCGCAGTTTGATATTGCAACAGTTTTTTATTTAAAAAAATCTGTTGAGTAAATTTCAGATGGTAAAACTATTTGTATGATTCGCTATTGCTTGAAATTTATTAATAGTTGCACGACAGCAATTAAATTTGAATTTACGTTATTTTGTTTGTGTGTCTATCACTTCTAATTAAATAAATACACACGTAAAGAACTGTCTCATGACTTTGTAGACCTTTTTTTCACTTATTTATCAGAACAGATATTTTTTTTTTATCATTTATGAAAATTTATAAAAATTTGATTTCATTTTTATCTTTTATCACTGGTTTTAAACGATTAATGTGTGACCTATGAAAACAAGACAAAATAGTAACATTACCTTTAACAAATGGAAGTTAAATGTACTTTAAATTATAATGCGTTAAAACAAAAAAAAAAAAAGACGGGAATATAAATTTTTCCATAATTATTAAGTTTTTAAATGCTTTAAAAGTTTTTAAATGGGCAAAATTAGACTTAAAAATCAAAATGTAGTAACCACAACAAAATATCATTATATCATTAACCATCAAAATAAAGCCTTAACAACTAATGACAATTATTCAAATTATCTGCCAAATAATATTATTAATTCAAACTCACTTTCGCTTTTTAAAACATTTTATTATAAAACAAAATAAATTAACTACTAACTGTTGTTTTATAAACACTGTGTAAATTTTACATTGATTGTTATTTTAGCTTTGTAAGAGTCCGTAGAACACTTTTTAAACTAGCATATATTAGATTTTTATCAAAAATTATTTTAATAAAACAATTTTGTACGTACAACTTTGAACATTCATGTTTATTGTTTTAGTTAAAGTCAAAACTAAAGTTTCATAAGATTGGTACAAAGCAAAAAAAGGCATTTTCAAAGTTTGTACATAATTGTTCTAATTATTTAAGACTAAACATATTTTTTAACATTAGAAGTGCTCAGAACTGTTAGTTTTAATGGTAATTTTAAAGAAAAATTATTTGATTTATTCTGAAAAAGTGCATTGTTAAACAACTTTCTTTTAAACTATTTAAGTTATTACAACGATAATATAATGTAAAACTAAATATTAAAATATTAGTTTAGAGAGCAATCGCATAAAGAATGCCAATAGAATTTTAAAAAATATTTATAGAATATTCAAAACTAATTATTTTAAAACATAAAGTTTTGTGCATTGACCAAAAAACTTAAAGCCTACAAAAATATTAATTTTTTTTAAATTATTTTAATTTTTAGGCACAGTATAAAATCATAAGGTATCACAAGTTATTGTTTTACTTAGTTCAACTTTAGCTAAACTACGAGGTTTTATTCGCTTAAACTTTATGTATGAACAAACTGAAGCTATTTATTTGGGATTATTGAAATATATGTTTTTCGTACGGAAACATATATGTATTTTACTTTTTGTTTTAATACGAAACTTATATATATAAGTTTATAATTAAAAAACACAGTATTGGTAACTTCGGTACGAATGAATGTATTTAACAATATTTTTTATTTACTTTTTTGATCAAGAACAATTTAATAAATATTCTTATAAAAGTTTCAACACAGCTAAACTGTAATTTTTCACTTTAGTTTTGTGTTTTATTTCTTAGACTTCTTTTATAAAGTATAAATAATATACACTAAGTTTTTATTAAATTTTTATATTACATATTCCTAAGTTTAGATTTATCGTTAAATGTGTTTTCAAATAGGTTTTTATGGAAAAGTATTTAGGAAGTACTAAATGCATTAAATTATTTTAAGTCCTATAGTTATCCAAACGAAGAAATTTACAGTATACTGTAAATCAGATAATTAGTTTTTTTAATATTTAAAGAATTAAACGTTATGACTGTGAATAAAACGAATAATAAGTTAAAATATGTGTCGTGGTAATAATAGCTTTTTAGCTAATATTTTTATAATAATCAACAAGTACAATTGTTTTAGTTAAACATGTAAAAATTATAGAAACTATCAGAGAAATGTCTTGTGTAAAACTCAGGTGTACTTTAAAGACAAACAATGAAAACAACTATGAAGTGTAGTACATGGTTTTAGCTATAGCTTTATACTGTATTACCTTTATGACCAAACTTCTTTGCTGTTTTTTTTATTTTTACTATGGCAAAAATATATATTTACGAGTTTCTACTTACGTTGAACTTTTATAAACAAGATTTAATTATATTTTAATTAAGTTGTCCATTTGATCAAAAATATTTCAAAGTTTTTATGGTTAGTGAATATTGTTTATTTAATTTTCAAACTATAGCTTTAAAAAAATCCTTAATTAATTTTTTTTAAAGTTAGTTTAAACACAAGTACAATAACTAGGTTTTAAATATAACAAATTTATAAGCTAGCATATTTATAAAACTTTATAAATATGTTTTATTAGTAACATTTTAAAGCTGTTCTTTTTAGAATCTTAAATAATGTTAAACTGAATTATCAAACTAAATGAAAGGCTTAATTAAAACTTTAATCTTTTCAGCATTAAAAAAAACTGTTGAGCAAAAATTGATTTTAACTTTGTTGTTTTCGACTGATTATTTTTCACTTCGTCTTTACTAACATACATGTTACACAACATTTAATTTTATATGGTATTTTAAATTTCTCAGCACTATCTTTATTTATACTCCGCTTCATTTTTAGTGGTTTAAATTTTAAAAAAATATTATTTTCGTGTATTTAGAAAAGTGACGTTTACTTAGTTGAAAAAACTCTGAAATTAAACTCATAATACTGATATCATATATAATGTTTATCTAATATGTGTTGATGTTGATAAGAACTGGTTTTATTTTTTGTAATCAGTTTTAAAATCTTTGTTTTATTAGATTGAATGAGCAATGTATTTGTTTTCAATTTCTTTTAACATTCCTGGAAATTACATAAATTCCAAATAACAGGTTCATGTCATATGCCGATTTTATTTAATAAGTTTTATTTGAAGAAAAAAAAAAAAACAACTTTGTGTAGACGGATTACTGTAAAAAAAAACGCTTTTTACTTATAAAACTTTAGATTTTATTTCGTTGATTTTGGTTTATTTATTATAAAATAAAACTAAAAACGTTGCACTACTTAGCTCGTTTGTCCATTGCTCTTTAATTTCTACTTTTATAAGTTTTCATTACGTAACAGTAATCAAACCTTTTGTAAATGTTTTACCTAAACTGTATAACAAAAAAAAATAAAAATGTTTTAGATGAACAAATAATTCTTAAGTTGCAATTAAAATACTTCAAATGACAAATTGTATAGTGATAAATATTTTTAAAGTTCAAAGTACTGGCATAAAGGAATATATTTAAAAACTATCGTATGTATCAGAATAGCTTTTAGAATTGTATAAGAATGTTTTAATAGTCAATAATTGAAATAGATATAATATACCGCTTTAAAATTATAATTACTTTAGTTCATTTAATGTATTTATTATTATAAAACCTATAAAAAAGTAAACAAATTTAAATTTTTAATATACTTTAAACTAATTTAATTGTTAAAATTTTGATAAAAGAACAATAAATAAGAAAAATTAAATATGTCATAGTGTTGAAAAGTGCAATTCATAAAATAAATTTTAGTTTGAAAAATATTAGACAATGTATTACGTATTACTTCTATGACGAAGTTAAGTTGCTGGATTTAGTTATATGTAATAATTTTTAATAATAAATGTTTAAGATAAACTACTTAGCTTCTTTAAATAAAAATGTTTTATATAAACTTTCTAATATTGATTTTACATATTTGTTATCAAGGTATATCGTATTAAACATGTTGAAAAGTTTTTATTTGAACTTCTACATTATATACTATTATACAATAAAAAAAAGTTCAGTAGCATCTGCTACTAAAAAAATAATTCAACTTAATATTTTGAAATTTTAAAAAGATAACTTTTACTACATATCAGGGGCGTCGCGTGGGGTGTTGCACTGCCGCAACTGCACCACCTTGAAGTTTTGTAAGAAAAAAATAAGTATCTATAACGTTTTCGTTATTTTTTAGAACAGAATTTCTTTTAAAGCTCCAATTTTGAAAACGACCATTTTGCCCACTTCACTGCCGCAAACTCTTAGCTGACTGCCGCAAACGAACTCAAAAAAGCAAAATTTCTTCAAGAATTACCGCAAAATCAATATCTTGCGGTAAGTAAGCTAAGTAGAAAATTCCCTAAAACAGGACATGCTTAAGTATCATCTACAAGCTATTGTAAACAAAAATAAAAACAAAGCTAAGCTACTGCAAAGGATTAAACTTCAGTTTATGTACCCTCATGATTTTTGAAATTTAAGAGATCACTTCTATTAAAACGTAACAATAAAAGAACATAAATTGTCATAAATTACGTATTTTGAAAAAAATAGATAAAAAACCTAAATCACCAAAGTCTTAAAAATTTGATTTTTTATTTTAATCTGCTTAAATAAACTTAACTATAACTGATTATAGTTATCATAAAGTTAAAAATATATTTAATTAAATTATATTTAAATGTAAAATTTGAGTTCTGAAAATAAAATGTTAAGAAGTTTATTACAAACTTCTTGTTTACTCTTACAGAAAAATAATTTAGATTTATATTAAATAAAAATTATTATTATTGAAACAGTCACATATTTAAATAAAGTAAATAGCCTTAACTTAAAATATTGGTCTGACCCCCAAGAAACTTTGACTACTTAGAGTAGTTTAACATTTTAGGAAAATTTAGTCTACTTTATATGACTTTTGGTTTAACTTTTTCACAAACAAAGCAAAAATTTTAGATAAAATTGTTGAAACATGGTTGCCATGCCTCATAATCAGGACAACTTAGAAATGTTAAAAAAACTCAAGATGACCCAAGATAAATTAAAACAGACCAAATTAGAAAAATAGTCAGGCTTGGCTGACTAAAGCAGTTTTAGTTTTTTACACTGAAAATAACAAGCTTATTTAAAATTAAAAAATAATATTTTACCCCTATGGCCACATGAAAACTAACTAACCATTTTTTTACTGCTATAATGGTTACATATTTATATTTATCTTTAAATTTCTTGAAAAGTTCAACAGCCTCACCAACTAAACCTAAAAAAGGTGAGCTTCTGAGAAAAATACTATCATCAAAATGAAAAACAAATTAAAATTAAATAAAGAAAAGATATCCTTAAAAACCTATTGAATTTTAAACCTCCAACAAAAAAAACATTAATTTAGAAAAAAAGTTAAAAAAAATCTTAATGTTTGTAATAAAAATTGTGAAAAATAGTGAGGGGTAAGGGGAGGGGGGTGTATAGGCACTTTTTTACATGTTGTTCTTTTTTTAACATTTTCAAAGAGCTAATAGTTACTCTTTAATAAACTTGTTGCTGTATTTTTTTATTATAATACTAGTCTAATTAATCTAAATTGTAATTTAATGACTTCGGAAAATTTGGTATTTATGAAATTGCTTATTTTTCTTTTGTGTTTTTAACTTAGTAGTCAAGCTGTTTTTTTCAAACATCAAAAATTGTAATTAGTTATAATTTGATTCTCGTTTATTTTTTTCAATATTCAGCAATAAATTAGCAATTATTTTCTACTGAGTAAGATAAGTTTGACTTAAAATAAACTTGCAGTTTGTACATAACATTTTTTTGTAGACTTTTTAATTTTCCTGCCAAGTCTAACAAGATTTTTTTTTGTCAAGTTAAATATTAGTAAAATAACCATTCTTAGTATGACGTTTAATCAAATATTTTTTGAATAAGATTGAGGCAAAAAATAAAAACTACTAAAGTTGCTGTATTACTCATTATAATAAAAATTTGTTTTGGCTAAATTTTTTCTACTGTTAGTTTAAACTTTAAAGCCTTCTTAAAAATTAATACTCATAAATAAGCTAACATTTTTTGAGTCTTTTAAATTACTTAATCTTTTTTTAATTCCTATATTTACTTTAATTTTCAAAGTATTTACTTTTTTTTTGTAAAGTTATTTTCATAAATAATTTTTTTTTGAATTTTTTTTTTTTTTTAACAAAATTTTCCCAGTTACATTAGCAATTTAATGTAATTGTTATAGAAAAAAGTTTTTATTTTAGATAAAAAAGAGTTTTAAGTTAGGGTTTTTTTTTTTTCAATTCTGCACCACCTAAAAAAAATACCACGCGACGCCACTGCTACATATATTTTTTTCTAACTTGATATAAATACTTAAACTAAATTTTACAAATTAACTACTTTTCTACTTTTGCAAAAATTTTGTAAAAAATTTATACTCTGTAACCTTTATTACAAAACTAGTGAATATTTAATAAGGTCAAATTCTAAGGAAGTTGAAACAACAGTGAACTTTATTAGTTACTTATTTTTTACTTCCTAGGTTTTGTTAGGATTTACAGGTGAGTCATAACGAGTTCCGATAAGTAATTACAAACTGTACTACACAGAAAATAATGAAATTAAAACCAACGATCATTACATAAAACAACCCAAAAGCCTTTAAAGGTTTATAGCAAAAATTACAGTGACCCTTTTCTCTTTATTTAATTTTTATTCGTAGTTTTTAATAAATGAGTCATAAAGGTTTGCAAAAATCATTTCTATCTGCGTTAAACTCAAAAATAGAGAAAGTAGGAATTACGGCTATAACATGATAAAAACCTAAAAGGCAAAATAACAGCGACCTTTTTTATTTAGTTTAAGTTAATTTTTCCAGACGTATGAATCATATAGAAAATGTACTTCTTTCGGCTATAAAAATATTCAATTTTTAAGTTACAACTAATTTTCCGATCAATAATACAAAATCGTTTCGTAATCCCACTTCTTTGTCTACAAATTCAATAACTCATGAAACATACGTAAATTACTTTAATTTTTTTTTTTTTGTTTCGTAGCTAATAAATAGACAAATGCTTGTTTTGCAAACATGTAAGAGATTTTATTTGCAGCAATATAAGTTTTAAATATTTTGTAAAACAACAATAAAAATTAAAAAAAAAAAAAAACACATAAATGCTTTAATGTTTATATGTAAATGACGTTAACTGTTTCTTAGTTTTTTTTTGTAGCTAAAAATTATAATAATTGTCATACGCTTTATGTATATATGTTGTTTTATTCTTCTGCTACATAAACTGTAGCTTGAAAAACAACACTAAAAATATTGAAAAATTACTCCATGCAAAAAATATTAATCTAAATAGTTAAAAACATTTTAAAAAGTTCATACTTGTGAAATTACAGGTTGATTATTTTAAGTTTTTATTTTAAATTTAAAAGTTTTCATTTTTTAACTCGCAGAACTTATTTTCTACTGATTTAATTCATAGATTCAAACTAACCTTATTAGCAATAAGTTAAAACAAAGCTAAGACGTAAAAGTCTTTGATAAAAAGAATTGAACTTGTGATTTAAGTGCATGTGACCTAAAAGTAGTTACGTATAAGTATCTTCTTTCCTCTAACCAACCTATTTAAAAAAGAATTTTATTTACTATGGCAAAAAATATCACAGCACCTGATAAAGCAGTAATTGCGTAATAGTTGTCTTAATCCAACTGTTTCATATAAAAACAGATAAATTTACAAAGTAAAAAAAAAACATGTGATGTACTAGTTATTACGTCATAATTGTCTTATTGAAATGTAACAGTTTGATAAAAAGAAATTTTAGTTATCTATATAATTAAATGTAACAGGTAATGCAGTAGTTTTTGCGTAATAGGCGTTTTAACAAGTCTGACTGCTGCAAATAAAAGAAAAATTAAGTTACCGTGACGAAAAACAAATCGAATACTACTTGCGTTGGAATGATGCAGGCATGTTGTCTACGAGAAATATTTGCAACAATAAAAACGAGACACATTTCTTGAGAGAAATAGAATCAGTGACGCACTCTACAAATTGTGAAACAGTATTTTCTTCTTTTTTTTGGTATAAAAGCTCAGTTCGGTTCAGCACTGCATTATTGCAAAGGTTTTCTTGTTCCATTAAGTATTAACTACTAGAAGTAGAAGGTGACACTCAATTTTACTAAAAATTCTTCCAAAATGACTTTTGCGCATTCAGTTACAATTCCTAATAAGAGGCAAAAGATGTTTGACGAAATTAAAATAACAGTTACTACAGCTGATGGAGAAATTATTCCAGTTGAAAATTTAAAATGTTAGTTATATATATATTTTTTTAATTTAACAAGTGTTAAATCTTATTAGTGTTAAAAAGTCTATTACGGTTTTACTGTTAAATAATGCATATTTTAGGTGACACCTACACTACAAATGAGGCAGTGGAAGCAAAAATAAAAAGTCGAAAGGTTAGATTTTATTTTTCAATAAACAACTAAAATTTTTTATACGTTTATTGTAAATAAAGAAATTAAAGCCACGAAAATATTCACCGTTATACATATATTTAGATCGAAGCATTGCTCAAGCAAAACGAACTGAAAGAATTGATTATCGAACATCAACAAATTGTGAACAGCATTAACATGATTGTGACTTACACAAAAATTTGTGAATTATTAGTTGTGTACTTGTTTAGAAACACTAATCATAAGGCTTAATCAGTTTTTATAAGTATAATTACATAAAATAAAAATAAAAATACCAAATAGTTGTAAAAATTTAATTTAATAAAAACTATGATATACAGTAATTAATTAATATGTGTTTTCGTTTTAAGCTTTTTTTTTTAATTGGCTAAAAATAAGCGTATGGACTAATTTTGCTTAAAGTTTTCAAGTAAGTTAAAATGTTTTTCATAAACTTTCAAAATATATACGTATTTTTATACACGTTTCTTATAAAAGTATTTATACTACGATTAACGGTATTGATTTTTATGAGATGGAGACTGTTTTGTTAAAAATAAAAAATACCCTCGAGTATAATCATAGCATTTTATTGATTAGTACTGTAAGGAACTAATAAAATGTGGTTTATTTGTTTTACTTTATACTTTAATAAGCTTACCTAATCATAGTTACGTATGTAGTTTCTTAACAAAATATATTCCACTAGATAGTTTTACAATTTTTTTGATTTATTTATAAAAACTGTACATGACAAAAACTTTAATACAGTTACTTTATAAATTAATGTTTACTTTAAATACATTTCTAAAACTGTAGACTTTGTTATAAAACTAAATAAGACAGTTTTCAGTAAAAAAACAAAGTTATAACTGCAGACTTTTTTTGTAAAGCTAAAAGAAACGCAGTTTTTAATAATATTTTGTACATACATTGTACACATGTCTCTATAAATAGAGGTACCAATTATACTTACAAATGCTTTGTGTTTAAAGTACATTAAATATTGATTTCAAGACATTATTGTAACAGCAAAAAAACGTGTAGAAATATAAAACCATAAGGTTTTATATTTAAAGTTGTTAAAAGTCTAACATACACTTTTTAAAATGCTTTTTTGGATTATCAAAAGTTAAAACCTATGTTTTTACATATTTTGCTTCTTATGTTCAAATTAATGAAAGTACTTTTAGCTTTTATATTTTATACATTATACATAGTTATACAATGTCAAAATAAACATTTTGTTAAACATGGTCTAATGTTTGTTATTTTTTAAATGTATACAATAAAACATTAAACATAAAGGAGAGTTGTGTTAAAAATAGTTTTTAAGAAACTTAATTATAATTATTTGTAAGTATATAACTGAATTAAACAGATATAAAACTATTTTCTTTACCATATTTAAAACTATTAGACACAATTTATTTCATTTCGTAATATTTTCCAAGATAATCTTTAAAATTTTCTATTATAATTAGTATACGTATTTAGGTAACTTACTCTTTTTTGCGTTGTAAACTAACTTCATTTATCAATGATTTACTTGTAAAATTCGTAGATTAAACAAATTAACTTATTAGACTTGGAGATTATGCAAACGTCCAAAATACCGTTTACTAAAATTAAAATTAAACTGCGTCTAATGTACGTATATAATCAAATTACACGTGTTGTAAAAATTAAAGTCTTAAACATCATTAACATTTTTATTACAACCAAGTGTATAATGTTATAAACATAAATTTTATAAGATTTTAGTAAACACACCAAAAAATTCAAATACACATTTGATTTTTAATTTTTGTTACATATTTGAATAAAACTATTCATAAAGAAAAATAAAAAAGCAGTTTAAATGAAATGTTAGAAAAATTTATTTTTAAGACAACCAGCAACATTTATTTGAAGCTTGTTTAAGATATTTTATAAATACTTAATTCAAAACAAAATAATCAAATACTTTAGTTAACTTTTATACTTACAAATGAGTGATGTTTAAAATATGCTTAAACTATGTTTTGTTTCATTATTAGATTATATCTTAAATTGTGGTTTTTAATTTTTCAACATAAAACTTTATGCTAAGATTTTTTTGTATTAGATTTTTGAAAATATTTTATTGAAAAAATAAAAACAAACTTTTATTTAAAACTTAAAAGAATTTTGGATGTTTTTGCAAAGTTGAGGTTAAATTTATATCGTAAATCCATGTATCTGTTTTAAAATAAACTAATTATTTTGAATTAAAACATATTAGGTTTGAAGTTATAAACATTATATACTTTTTTACATTAAAACACTCAAGAAATTCTTTTGATCACAAACTATACTTGAACTAAACTAATAAAGAGCTTATTTTAAAAGATTTAAAGTTTATTTCATATAAGTTTTAGCTAAATATTATGTTTTAATGAATGATATTTTAAGCGGGTTGTTAAAAAAGCGAAATGTAAAACATCTTCAAGATGCATGAAACGGCGTATGAACCTTTGTTTTTCAAGTGTTTTTTTTCGAATGATTAAAACATATTTTTTGCAAAGTTATATACCAATTAAGTAGAATGACACATTTTCTCAGCAACTAATACTCATCTAATTTCTAATGAAGAGAGTGTTTACTCAAAATATTATTAATTTTTACGACCTTTATATATTTTCTTGTGTTAATGTTCGTGCGAAATTTTGTTACTTAACTACAATTCAGATAAGTTAAATTAACATATATCACAATTTTTTATTGAAAATATCCTACGTAAAAAGTGTTTGTAGACATAAATTAGAAACGTCGTTAAATTAAGCTCATTAAATAAAGATTGAACAGTTTAACTGATTTACTGAAAATATAAGAATATTTTATGTTCTATATTTTTTGATCAAGCGTTTTTTTTTGATTAAAACATTGAGTTGAATAATTTTTACATATGATTGTATGCTATGACTTAAACTACTTAGCTTCAGCAAAGAACACAAACTCTAAAATAGTGTATGAAAAAATAACGGAAAATTATTTTAGAACTATTTCTCTGTGAACGCAAACCTGTTTTACAAATATAAAAACAGAGTAATTGTTTCTTGAATTAGGAACAAGTTTTCAAAATTTTAAAACAAAAGTAAAGCAAATCAAGTTAGAAAATAAGTCAAAAAATTGTTTAAAGCTTTCAATTGAAAACAAATACAACTCAAAGTAATAACACAAGTTTTGTTTTTTAATGTTTGTACGCCATAAAAATCCACTAACTGACAATGTTTGGAATCACTTAAAAATATTTTGACTAATCTTTTTCTTTTATTTTTAATAAAAAGTGCATTAACCTTTTGAAGTAGTGAAGTAATTAAATATTATTTGCTAAAGCTAATTAATAAATAAAAAATCAAATATTACGCCATAACAGGTAAGATTGTAACAATTGAGAAGTTTGAAATTCCGAACGTAAACGCTTTTAATCAAACTAAAACTTTAACATTTCTTAATAGAATGGCTAAAAACAATATGTTATCTTAAAATAATCTTTGGTTTTGCTTTACTTAAAAAATATAATGAATGTTAAATAACATGTGGTCTTATTTAGATTATATTAAATAACTATATAAATACATCAAACGTTTTAAAAACATGAATTAATTTTAAGTTTTTTAAAAATAATACATAAATTTAAAACATAGATTTATGTACAAAGTTTTATAAATTAAATTAAATTAAAACAATTTACAGATTTATGTTAATAAATGACTTGAAACAAGTTGTATATAAAACTAATATAGGAATAAAACATCTTATAAGATTTTAATTATACACTTTAAAAAGTTTTTACTAAGTTTAGTAGCTTTAAATTTAGATAAGACAACTGTTACACTAATTTTGTTGAACTATTGTTTTTTCTTCATCTTTAACTAATCGCATAAATAATATATATTTTTACATTCTGCAACAAAGATAATGGTAATTAGTCGAATTTAACGTATTGAGTTAATTTTATTGAATCTTTTTGTTTGTTTGCTAACGGTATCACGTGAAATAAAAAAACAGCTTGTTACCGTTAACCGGTGTATGTAAACTACGTTGCTAATTTAACATTCGCACTAGTATTTTGCTTTAAAACTTAATCAATGTTTAAACCAGGGTTTCCCAAACTTTTTTGCAAATGGCCCCCTTTAAAAAGTTTGAAAAAGCAATGGCCCCCTTAAACATATAGGTTACTCATAAACTACGATAAAATACACATAAGACCTTTTGTTTTGTTTTTTTTTGCTCTTCATCTGCAACTCAAGAATATCTAGTGTAAGTTTCAAGTTATGGCCTCATGCCCCCCCCCCTCTTCCCCCTTTGCTGCTCATGGCCCCCTAGGGGGCCACTTGGCCCACTTTGGGAAACCCTGGTTTAAACAAATAACTTTGTGTTTAAACTCACCTTTAAAACTTACACCTCTGAACACTATAATTGTTTAAGATTATATTCAGTCTTAGATGGTTCTAAAAATTATGCATGAACTTATGAGATTATAATTTAAATTTTTTTATAGGCTGCGTAAAAGCAGTACGTTCAAAATTTAATGTACAAAAATATTTTAGTGTAGTAATCTCTAATAAAAATGTGATGCTTATTAGTTTATAAAAGTGTTCTGCTACGGACTTTTACGAAGCTAAAAAAACAGTTAATGTAAAAGTTTTACGACGGTTGGTAGTTTATTTATTTTGTTTTATAATAAAAGATTGAAAATAATATAAAGTACTTTTAAATTAATAATCTCAATTGGCATATAACTAGACTGATAATCATTAATTGTAAAATTTATATTTTAATGATTCATGATGTAATGAAAATTTGTTGTGTTCGACACAACTTAATTTTGAACTATACTTTTTCTCAACTAGCATTTAAAAATCTAATATATTAGAAAAATAAATATCTACTAATGCCCTGTTTTTGTTTTAATTTTTAAGAAATTTTAATTATAAATAACTGCAACTTATTAAAGGTTATGTTACTAACATGTATTGCGTGAAAAGGTCAGTGATTAACCGTTTGAAACCGGTAATAAAAAAAAATTAAATTAGACTTGTTTACTGTTTTGATAAATAAATGTGAAAAAGACGTGTACAAAGTCACGAGCAGACATGTTAAAAAGCTCTGCTTTGTTTACTCGAGCGTGAAATTACTAACTTAAAACAAACCAAAGTTTATACGCTTCATTGCTGAATTACCATAGTAACTATTAGCATTTTACCAACTCTGGTCACGAGACATTATTTTACGTGTTTATTTATTTAACTAGACACAATAAACACACCAACAAAATAACGTATATTCAAATTCAGTTGCTGTGGTGGAACTATTTCAAGCGATAGTGAATCATACAAGTTGTTTTTACCATTTGAGGTTTACTTAACACAGATTTTACACAATAAAAAACCATAGCGACTATAACGTTTGTAAATCATGAGACTCAAAGGTATGTTTTTTTGATCAAAAACACTAAAAATGCATCAGTTGACGTCAATTTTCAAATGACTTCGTCTAGATTGTTTAAAAATTCATAGAGAATTGTACGAATAGTTACTATAACTTTTGAGTAGTTTTGAAAGTTTTGTGTATTTGAAATACAAATAAAACATTTAAACACGTTGCATGTTTTATTACCTTTTCATGTTTTCTAACTGAACAAACGGCACTGATATCGTTAGTAACGATTCAGTCTATCCAAAACACTATGTTTATTTAGTCTTAAATTTTCAATGAAGTTTATACTAAGTTTAGTTATTGATTTTCAACAAACACATAAAATAAAGTTAAAAATGTAACTAAATTTTAAAATAAAAAGGGTAGATACATATATTTTTTATTTACTTTTTATTGTAGTGAATCAATTAAGTATGCATAATTCAGATATAGATATACTCAATTTAGATTGTTTTAATTAATTTGTGAATGTTTAGTGTTTTTTCTAACTTGTGAGTTTCGAAAGTGCTTAAATTGTTGATAAAAATAAAAATGGAGAATATCTTGTGATTGCAACAAAATGGTAATATATTAAATATTTTTTAACCTTTGATGCAAGCACCTAACAGTTTGAAAAAAGTTATTAAAAGCAATAAAAAAAACTTCAGATAATTTTATTTGTTTCAGTAACAATTTAAGCACTTTCGAAACTCACAATAAAAATCTGTGGCTACCGATGTAATCAAGTTTAAAATAAAAAGCAGTTATTCTGCAAAAAACGCTTAAAAAAATCACAAAATAATCCTGTAACATACTAAAATTTTATATTAATTTTGTATTCGATTAAGTTTGCAATACTTTAAAAAACTAATGAAAAAGTTTAATTAAAATTACATCAAAATCGAAAAAAGATAGTTCTACATGCTAAAAGCTAAATATTTACACAGAAGTTGTTTTAATTGATACTTTAAACCCTTAGATAAGCTATTGTAGTTGGAACTTGTAATTTAAAATATCTAATTTTATTAATTTATCTATACCAAACACTATGAGTATTAAAACTTTTATGTACAGTAATTTTTGCTGTTTTAGTTTTAAATTAAGGAGTAATTTTTTAAATCAATTATTAGCAAAGTTCTTTGTAATTAAATTATGTGTTTAAAGTTTTACTAATTTTTTAAGATTAAACTTTAGCGTATATGATTTTTAAGTAAAAGTTTTTAGCTTAGTATAAAGTATTTGGTTTTCTTTTTACTTCAGTAAAAAATAACATAAGTACAAAAAAACGTTAATCTTTTTTTTTTAAGTTTTTAATTTACATCAAAAAATACTTATTTTTTTTTATGTTGTATTTGTTTTAAGTAAATTATCTTGTAAATCGACAGCGCAAAAAAAACAAAAAAAAAATAAAACAGATAGTAAGCATTTTACTTATTCTAGTTTTTACTGAAATTTGTAAACATCGCTAAATAAACCGAGACTATAAATATAACTTTATAAATTTACTCCGGAATTAAAATTAAGCTGAAGTTTTTATTCTTAATTGTTGTAATATGAAACAAACATCTATAAAATTTATATTAATACTTAAACGTTGAATCATTATTTACGTACATACATCATAAGATTTTTTTTAATATATCTATCTGTTTTCAACAACAAATTTTCAAATCTAAGATAAGAAATAGATTTAATAGATCTCAATATTATTGTTTCTTATAGTTTTTAATAAGGTTATATTTGTTTGAAGTTTACTATGAATAGTGTTTATTTTGTGTCAGTATGTTACTGTTAAAACAAAGCTTTCAGACGTTTATAAATAGTTATAAATTTAAAACAGTACGGTAAAAATATTTTGAAATTAAAGATATGTTACATATATATTGTTTATTGAACGATAAAAAAAGCGCTTAAATAGTTAGGTTTTAGGACCTGGCGTACGAAAAAACCTTTCCATTATCGAATCGTACACCACATGCTATAACAATTTCCTACGAGCTAAAAAACAAATTTTGTAATCTGAACTTTTAAATCTTAAGAAAATAAATCAATTAAATGAAAAAATATAAAAGAAAATTAAACAAAAATTAACTAAGTTATGTATTTACTTAAGAAAGTAGTTTTATTCATAATGTACTAAAAAATTTATCTAATAAGATTAAAATAATTTTTAAATGAAAATACAGTCTAAAACTAAAAAAAAATAAATACAGAAGTAAATAACAATTTTATACATAAAGTAATGAATAAAACTAAATTTATAAAACAAGATAAACAAAACTAATAGCAGACATGAAAACACTTTAAAAATCGGTATCAATTTTTAAATAAGGTAAAATTGTAAAAATCTGATATACTTTTAACGTCGAAATTTATTATTATATAATAAAAAAAGTTTAATTGTTTTAAATTGAATGTAATACTTAGAGAAGTTATTATTTGAATAAGTAAACAAAAAATCAAAAAGAAAGTAAAACTTTATAAAGAGATAAATCAATATGGAAAATATACAATAATTAAAATATAAGCACTGTAAAATTTATGTACTATGCACTTCATGAGAAAAAAAAACATTATGTAAGTAGATTAAAATAAAGCAATAACAATGAATAAAAATAACAAAAAAAAAATATTCTAGGTAAATGTTTGATCATATTTTCTGAATACTTTTAAAAGCCCAAAAATGTAAATAAAAAGAAGCAAATAATATTTATAAACATTAAAAAAATCTAAGTAGGTTTCCTCAGAAAACTAGATTAAGTTATTATAAATTAACTTAAGATAATAATCTAAGCTCACCATGTGTATAAATATTAAAATCTCTTTTATAAAGTATATCTACCACTTAATTTTCATATTGGCACACTAGAGAAATAAATAAGGTTAGTGTTCAAACTTGAACACCTTCTACTGAGCCAACTTGAAGCGCCGTTAGTTGAAATAAAGTTTTAGCACAAGAACATCTGTGGTATATATATATACATATAAATATTTATAAAGATGTTTATAAAAGTTCTAAAGTTAGCTCAGAAAAGTTATCTTAATATATAATCTAAGTAAAAGCAAGAGAGTAAATTCTGCAATTTAGACTAAACTTCTGTTGTTGTAATCAAACAAACCAATTTTAAAAATACATTTATTGTTTAAAAGATGACAGTTTTTATTAATTTCCTAAACAAAAGTAAATAAAAAAGTAGCAATGATCCCTTATGACTTTAAAAATCTTTATTTAATAAATATTTTTTAAGTTCATCCTTGAACTTTCCAAAATGACTAAAATTATTAAACATAATGGTAGCTCAATCCATAATTTATTACCTTGGTAAGCTAGCAGTTTTATGACCACTCTTGTTGTTTAATTTAAGTAGGAAATCATTTGTTTTTGAAGACTTCGAACATAAAGAGACCTAACTTGTATAAATACAGACTTTCAACATTTAATATCTTTTTGAGTTTTTTTTTATAACATTATCATCATATTTCTTATAACATATGCATCAAAAGGTTCTGTTTAAATAAACATTATCACAATTTATACGTTTTTTATTTGCTCTTCCCGAGCACACTAAACTACATCTATTATTGCTCATGAATGAAGAATAAAAGATTGAATATAATCTCTTTTCATTTAAGAAATGCCATTTATACAATAAACCTAATATTTGGTAGTTTTGTATTTTATTATTTTTTTTAGTTTCTGACCATTTAAAATTTCTGTCTATAAATACTATAAATATACATGATATTTTAAAAACAATAAACAAAAACTATTTAGTGATATGTTTTTTGTTTAAAGAAAAAGCAAAAGTGTCTAGCATTATATTTGTCTAAATTACTTTTTTTGACCAAGTTCTCTAAATTTTATTTATATTTTCTATAAAAGCTATTGTAAAAATAAAAAGTTTAATAAAAATATTTGAATGGTACAAAAAATTCTTGTAATTTCAAGTAAATAGTTGTATAAGGTTAAGTATAATACTTTTACTCATGTAATTTAAAACAGACTAAATTTATTTTCACTCTCGTAAAAAAGTCATTTCTCAAAATATAGTTAAAATATAAGTACAAACATTTTTGAACAAACACTTTTTAACCTTAATATTTATATATAAAACTCGAAGTTAATTAGCATATTGGCTTTTTTTGAATTTTAAAAACATAAACAAGCATTACACGATTATTTTTGTAAATTCTCAATAAAATGCAAAACGATTTTTTGAATACTAAATTTTAGATATTATTTTACGGGTTTTCGTTAAGGCACAATAATCATTTTATCACAATTGTGTTTAGAAATTACTAGTTTTAGTTTATGTGACAGTATTCATAACAAAAAAGAATTTTTACTATAAGGTAAAACAATATTTCGTTTTTTCTATGAGCTTTATTGTTTTCATTGCCAAAAATATAATTAAATAACAATTATCATTGTACACTGATACTCACAAAAGTTAAAAATTTTAATCACTAAAAAGTACAAATTATTAAACTAATCAACATCTTTTAATACCATTAATGTTTATCGTATAGCCACTAGAGTTGAAAACACCGTAAAATAATATTAGTAAGTGTTTTACTAAATTCCTTATTGTTAAGTATTTCATAGTTATTTTTCTAGACTTTGCTAGAATTTAAAAATATAACAAATATAAAGTTTACTTGCTAATAAGATGTTTTATAAATGATGCTTCAGTAACTTTAAAACGGTTTATTACGTAATCATTAAAAAATTGTGTCTACAACATAAAAATTTAAATATTTTGATAACAAAGATAGGTCGTATATTTAAATGCAAAGGTAAACACAAGAATAATCACTTACGTTAGCAGTCCACGTAGAAGAGAAAAATATAGAAAAAAAAAAGCAAACTTACGTAAATGGAAATTTACAGTAATACAAATTTCTCCTGTTTGAAACGTATATAAAGGCAAATTTTAGACTTATTTTAAGTTATTTGAACACTACTGGTATTTACAATACATTAGAAAAAAAATCGAAATTTCAAAGATAACAATGGATTGCCAAAAATCACCATGTAATTAGGTAAAAAGCGAAATGATCAAAATTGTAATTTCAACAGAAAATGAAGCTACAGAAATGTGTAAGTGTTGAATATGATAAACTTAAGTTTAAAGCTTTTAGTACTAAAAATAATCAGAATAGTATAACTTATTTCGATTTTTAAAGAAACTGTTGTTTTTTAATTTAAAAGTTCAAATTAAAAAGTTAATTTACAAACCTATTATGTATTTTCAACAGGTGGTAAAGTGTCATCTAAAACTCAACCTGGCGTAGAAGAAAAACTGTTGAAGTACAAGGTATCAATTTTTTTATTTTTATCAAGCTATCTAAAAATTACTATTAAAAAACTAAAAATCGAACTAACAATTGTACAGAATGATAATTTATTTATTTTTATGAAAAATTGTTTTACTTGTTAACATAAGAGTTTGCTTGTTTAACTAGTCAATTTATTTTGTTCATACGATATTTAATATAAAAGATTCCATTGATAACAAACAGATTACTTTTATAGATTCGAGCATTAGAGAAACAAAATGAACTAAGAAGCTTAGTTATCGATCACCAGTTAATTGTGAACAATATTCGTCAAATTGAGCTACTTCTTAAAACCAGCAAAAACTAGAAACATGTTTGAATGTCATTGTAACGAAAATAACACCTTTTTATCTAGAAAATCTACTTAAATTAAAACTCGAATATTTTTTATTAAATTTTTTTTTTATCAATCATAAAATAGTAAGCGTATACAAACTTAAATAATAGATTCTCTTTTTGAAACGATTAATCAAAACAACTAAACTTATATATTGTTAATATTTTGTAACAAGACTATTTTAAATTCTGTTTTTATTATGCTTACTTTTAATTCTTATTTAGTTTACTTTTTTTATTTTGTTTTCGAATGTTGTTTATATCAGCAGTATTAAAATAAAACAGTTATTACGAGTGTCAAACTAAAAAAATTTAAACAATTACTTAAACATTATTTAAACTATAATTTTTTACGACATAACATGTTTTTGAGCCGTTTAATTTAAGAAATAAATTGTCTAAAATTGTCCTATGGTTTATATAAAATTTACGCATAAGAAGTTTTTAAAGAAGATATTTACCACAAATTTTTCGTATTGATGTTTCACGAAGGTATTCTACGCACGAGTAAAAATTCATAGAAAAAATATAAATTTTAACGAACGTTATAGAAAAATGAGTTTCTGCAATAAAATAAACATGAAACTACAAATTTGTATTTCAGTAAGCTTTATTTCAGTCTAATAAGTTAAAAATCAATTAAACCAATAACATTAAAAATAGTTGACAAAACTTTTTTTAAACTATAATTTTATGAAACATTAAATAAAAAGAGTTGTTGTTAATTTATATTAATGTTAATATAAAATATTCATGAAAGTTTCTAACGTATATTTTAATAATATTTTCACTTGGAAATTTCATAACTTAATAAATAAAGAAAACAAATGATCATTAAATACCAATGCATAAAAAAATTAACGTGTAGCTTTAAATAGTATGTAACTAAATTATCGTGAATTTGTCAAACATTTTGAAAAAATAATGTAAACTTTAAGTTTTGTACATCTTATAACAGTTTGTAAAGATTTTAGCATCTTTTACTAGCATAAAGAAATATTTTTGTCAAAGTATGTTTACTAACTAGCATAATGTAAATTTCGCTTCCATTTCTTCAAGAGTTAGTAATTATATATTTTTTTTTACCTTTAACTCCTATTGATTGTTGTAAAAAATCGATTTACAGTGTTTGGTTTTATCCAACGACTTTTCTAACAATGAACCTAATTCGAAAAAATATTAAGATACAAGTTAATAACACTTAAAAAAAAACAGTTTTAGTAAATTTATAAAGTACATGTGATAAGATTAAAAGTAACAGTTTAGAAATAAGTTAAGCGTTTTTAACAAAACTTTAAATAACTAAGTGATTTTATTCACATGCTCTTTATTATATTTATATTTACTCAAAGTTGTAGTTTATATACACATAGTTTTCCCAATACTATACATATTGCCAAACTTTATTTTCCATACAACTTGTTTGTTGCATTAATTGTGTCATGACAAAAAAATTTAATCTTTTATAACTGTATAATTATAGATTCAAAATATTTAATGTTTATAAACAAGAAGTTTTTGAATAAAAAACGTTTTTCCAATTTTTTGCTTGAGGAATTTATCCGAAAGTATTAAGAAGGCATTTGTTAAAAAGAAATTAATTAATAACTTTAAAGCTTAATGATCACGGCATAAATCAATTAATTCATTTTAGATACAATTATTTTTCGTTATTTTGAACCTAAATAAATTTAGAAAACATGTTGTTGCTGTTAAGAAAAGTGTTACTTTTTTATGTTAATTTCAATATCAATTATAATATTTAGTTAATATAACTATATACTATTATACTTTTCAAGTTAAAAATAAAGTTTCGATGACTTGTTTTAAAAGTTTAGTTATCGTAAACTTTTAGAAAACTTTTAAACTTAAATTTATTATCTTTTAAAACAAAATTTAATATTTAGTTTATTATAACTTTGAGTTAGTATTTAAATGATTTTTTTAAACGTTTTATATAAATTTATTGCCTTAAAAAATTTTATAAGCTCACAACAGCAATTCTATGTTCTCATATTAAAAACTGGTGATTAGTTTACAATCAAAAAAAAAATTTTTATATAGTTTAAAAAATTGTTTTATGGTAACTTTATAAATAAGTTATCAAAATAAGGTAAACAGTTTTTATTGAAAGCTTTTGATTTAAAAATAAATAAATCATCGTTTCAATAAGTTTTTCTTAATAAAACTTCAAATAGATATACATTAAAGGGTGTTCTTTAATACAAAAGTAAACTTTTCTTTATGTAAGATCTGTGTAAATATACTGTGAAAGCTTTAAAATAAATAAAAAAAAACAATAAAAAAATTATGAAATATTGATAAAGCTGCTTACTTTATCTTTATTTAATAAGCGAGATTAACTTTAGTATAAAGTGCGTACTTCACAGAAAAATAAAAATTTGTCTAATTAATGAAATAAAACTGCGTTTCCAAGCTATAATAACGTTTTTACAAAATGAATCAAAAATTTTATTACTTTTACGTACAAAAACTAAAATTAGTATGAATTCGTTTTTCAATGAAAAGCGCAAACAAAACAATTCAATTTAATTAAAATTGATTTTTCTCAGACGACTTCTAGTTTCCATAACTTTATTTTGCAATTATAGCTGCTAAAAGTTTTAATGTTCATAAACATTAGAGTCTAAAGAACACTTTCTATTAACACAATTTTGATTAACTTTCTACGTACCGTACATCGTGTATTAACAGTTAATGTCGTTAAGTTTTTTAATTTGCTCGTTCCTAGCATTTATGATTTAAAAAATATTTATTTTAAACAACGCTTTACAAGTATGTAAAGATAAAACTTCTTACTTGTTTCTTAGTAGTTAAACATTATTACCAGTCGCGATGCGTGGTTTTTTTTAAAGTGCGGAAAGTTTTCAAGTACGTAAAAATCTCTCAGTTTGAAATTTTATATAATGTAATTTGACAGCTACCCTTGTTACATATATATAGATGGATAGCTGTCAAGTTTGCATAAGCGTAAAAAATTGCACGAGGGGACATTTTTGCACAAGCAGACAACTTTGCACTGAGATATTTTTGCACGGGTTTAAATTTTTATTTATTTTTAGATATATTTATTAATTTTAGTTTATTATTATTTTTTCAACTTTTTTTTTTGCTAGCACTGTTACCCTTAACCCTTACCCTTGGTTGGTAACTTTATTTTTTAACAATTAATTTATTTTTATTTTTATTTGTTACTTTTCTATCACTGTTACACCTAGCCCTTACCTTCGGTCGGTAGCTTTTTTGCTTAATTAATTTATTTTTTTTAATCCATTTTTCTTGTTTAATTTTAATAATAATTTTAGTCAGCTATTTTTTTATTTTTACTTTTGTTTTCATATTTACCCCTAAATGTTACCCTCGGTCAGAAATTTTATTTATTAAATTTTTTTCAATTCGTTATTAGTATTTTTTTTCTGTTTTATTTTTACTCGCGTGCAAGAATGTATTCGTGCAAAATTGTCATCGTGCAATTTTGTCCACTTGTGCAATTTTGTCTTCGTGCAATTTTGACCCGTTCCAATATAGATAAGTTATTTCTGCTACCAAGTTACATGGCAATGAGACATGCATACGTTTGTTGTTATACTATTTTTGCTAAAACTACTTTGTTGCGAGTTATTGACGTTATTATTATTTCACCAAGTCTTGTAATTATTTTTCTTAGTATCATTTGAAATAAAAGGGTAAATAAATCAGTTAACTTTATCATTTAAGTCTAGTTGATTAATTGTTCAAACATGTACTTAGTACAAACAATTTAAAATCATGTTAAGTTCTGATACTAATTCAAGATATACATAATTAACATTAAATATTACAATAAAAAAAGACTATAAATCAATCAATATTTATGAAATTTTTTAGCATGGTTCGTTGTTTTTAAACAACTTGAATTTGAATGATTAAGGACAAAATATAAAGTATCATTTGATAAATAAAAGCCAGATTACTAACAAATATTTTTATTAATAACAGAATGTTGTAAAACTTTAAAAACATCTGTGAGTAAGTTTATTTTAAATTTAGAGACACTTTAACTTAAATAGAAATAATAAATGTAGAGTTAGCAGAGAAAACATTAAGAAAGACTTTAGAAGTACAAAAGTTTTTACTGTTACTTTGAATAGTCAATCAACATATGTCGACTAAAATACAAGTTAAAAGAATTAAGTCAATATGTAAGATTGAAGTAGTAGTCGTATCTAAAAGAATTTATATAAGAAGTATTAATACTAAAATATGTATGCTAATAAACTCGATTTATTTAAAAAAGAGTGTACTGTAGGATAACAAATTAAATATTAAACAAGTATTAAGTAGAATTATTTTGCAATTAGTCTAATTGTTAATTCATCTAGTATAGTTAATTTTGTATTTATATCGTATATCAAAAAAAAAACCAATAGTTGCTAGTTTGGCTTTATTAAAATAAAATAAAACGAAATTGTCTATATTTAAACGAATGTTGGGTAGTTAAACAAAACATTTAAATACATTCGAAAACATCTACTTAGAACTATCTCGTTTCAGTACTTTTTAAAGATTTAAGTTTAGTCGAAATAAAGTTTTTATTTAATTACTTGAATTTAAACGTAAAGTGCAATAATACATATTTAAATGTTGATATTTTTAAGTAAAATTCACTTCTTTAGTAAAATAAAAGCACTTAACGGCAGAAATAAGCAAGTATAATTTTTGTTTTAGTCTCCAGAAAAGTAAATACTTTAAATGAAATTATCATTGAGCAAACTTAAATCATCAAAACCAATTTATTATATAAAATAATGCTCAAAACTAAAATCTTAATACTGTATTAAAAAATAAACTCAAGAGATTATTTTTCAACACATTTCAACTTCATAACACCTATTTTAGAATTTGTTCATTGAAAGTTCAATTCTTTTAATTTCGTTAACAATTTGTTGATGCTCTATAATCAAACTTCGCAATTCATTTTGCTTCAGTAAACCTTGAATCTGTTTTAATTTAGTTTTTAAATATTTAATAACATACTTTTTAAAAATTAATTGTAAAAAATGAATCTGCCATTAAAGCTATAGATTAATTTCAAATAATTACCTCCATTTTATGAATTTGGTTCTTCATGACTCTAGCTTTTTGATGTTTTTCATCTAAAATAAAGTTTAGTTTAGTTATATGTTATGTTAACTTATTCATTAGTTGTAATTTATATTTTTGGTTTCAAACACATGAAAAAAGCATAAGTTTCATATTTTTAAACTTACCTTCCTCCGAATTAAGTAACATGCTTTGCCCGTCTACTTTCGAAATTACTATTTTGATTTCCTTGCTTATGTTAAACTTTTCATTGTACTCTGAAGTCATCTGTTGGAACATAACTGGTTTCAAACGTAGCTTTTAAGTTGTTAAAAGAGTTTCTAACTGGTGAAACAATGGCTTTTCCAAAGGTATATATGGGTGGGAAAAACTAGAAAAGAGCTTTTTTCACCGTTGTTTAAGTGCGTCAATTTTCTTTTTCTCTTTCTAAGATCTCTATTATAACACGCAATTTCGTGTTATGTTTTGTTTTTAGTACAAACTAGATTCACGATATTCAGTTGCGTATTAACCTTCAAATCGCTTTATACTAACGTTTATTGCTCAACAAAAATCTCTTTAACTATAACGTCTATGACACAATACAACGATTTAACAATCTAAACATTAATATAAATACAATAACAAAAATATAATACGCGTAGTGTTTTCGTAACTCTTTGTTTTTTGGTTGAATTCAACCAATTAAGAATAACGACAAATACATATGTGATAACTTAAAATTTATTCTACAATCTAATGATGACAAAAATTCGTGAGCAAACAGCTTTTTAAAAACATGTAATGAACTTTTATTTACTAAACTAGTTAGTTAAGTATTATAATATTAGTTTTAATTTTATTTATAATTTTGTCTTTAAAATTTAAAACTTATTTTTTATTTTGTTAAACATACTACTAAGAGTGTTTTTGAACAAAACAAAATATTCAACTCATTTGTAAGTATAAACAATTAACCTCACATAATATTGAAATTAATTGTTTAGATTAATAAAAAAATTTAAAACTAACAAATATTGTTTAAAAAAAAAAAACCTTGATAAGTAAAGCAAAGTAAACTATAAATAAAAAGTAAAAATCTCATAGACTAATAAGTATTTTTTACTCATGAAAAAAAAAATGTTTTTTAGTTTTTGGAGACTAAAAAAGTATTCTACAATTACCCCTGCTTATTTACTACGCACATTGTGTCCACAGAAAAAATGCGTAAAGATATGAAGTATCGTATAGATACGAGAGGTACCAAATATACTTACTATAATGGATGTTTTTTAATATTGCTTCTGGTTAACAGCAGACTGAAGACTTTCCCACTTTTAACAATTTGTTTACTGTATTTATAAATATAAATACAAATGATAAAACAATACATATATAAAAAAAGGGTTTAGATTTCTATAAAATAGTAATACGAGTAAAAAGTTTTTACTAATTTTAACAATAAATATATTTTATCTTTATTTGTATGTGACTTATTTGATACTTTAAATTTCTTTCTATTCTACTTAGCAAATTCAGTTTAAAACTATAAAATAGTGTGATGTCTTTATTAAAATTTGTTTCTATCGCCTTTTAAAAACATATTCATTTGGTGCTATGATGAGTTTCTTCTTTTTAACAAAAATATATAAAATATAAGTAAATTGTTTAATAAAAATTGTTTATGTTACTACAACACTTTATTTTGAACTTTGCCAACATAAGAATTTTGTCAAGTGTAAGCTCTATATTTATTAGGTATTACTGCTACTATAAGAAGTTTCTTTAGATTTCTTTTTTAGATGTTTATTCATATATAGGGCAAGAGTGCTGTATTATATACTTGTGTTTTAAACTCTCATAATTTCATTATACTTTCATTATTTACACAGTCATATTTCTTTCATAGTTTTAATTTAATCCTTTATTGTTAAAAAAATTTCTGATTTACTGATTAATGACTAAATTTATATTAATTAGTCAGGGAACATAAGTTTACAAAGTCTAAAGATATAGAGAGTGAGTTGGTATCTAAAAACATACTTTAAATCAAAAATATACAATAAACCTAATTTGTAAAATATAAAAAAATTTAAAATTTCTATTTTTTTAATTTTTTAGAATTCTAAAATGCGTAACTAAACGAAAGTGCGTAACGTCACGAGTGCGTAAAAATGCGAGAGGTTACTGTACTATTATTTAGCCCCATTAAAATATTTTTTGAAGAGAATACTATTTTTAAATGCTTTTTAGATTAAAGAACAAAGTTGGTTTTATTGAAACTTAAAGTATTTTGCAATAAAAGTATATATTTTTAACGTAATATATAGATTATTTTAGAACTTATAAACAGAAAAAGTTTACTTAAATGTCTGATTATTTTATAAATAGGTAATTGTGATTTTTTAGCACGCAAACATTGAAATGATTTATTATAAATTACATATATATAGTTTTTTGTAATACAAAGTTTTTACAAAATATATTATTTGAAATAATATGTTTAACTGTTTTAAAAGTAATCGTTTATCTAAAACGGTAAAAAGATACATTATGACATTTGTTCTAGAAACACGCAAATGAACAACATTTTTTTAAATTACTCTTTAACTGAATATGAGCTATAGTTTTGTATTCTTTAGCTACATTACTTTTGCTCATACATACAAGTTAACCAAGAAGCAGTTACGCTATAAAAAGTAAGTAACCATAAAACATCGCACAATAAAAACTTACTCATATAAAACTTTTGTATATCGAGCATATAAACTCTTGCGTATATTTTGAAATCTAAATTATTTTTCAAATAATCATTTCATTACCCATAAGGTTTTGAATAAACTTATGCATCAGTAACGACGTAACATTCAAATACACAAAAAAATACGTAGTTTGAAAAATAACACAAACAAGTGTCAAAATTTATATGTGAAAATTTTAAGCTTCTACGTATAAAATTCATGTGTTATATAAGTATATTTTTATACAATACGAATGCTAAGTATAAATTCAGAATTTTCACATATAAGAATTGCATATGCGTGTGTTATAGACAAAATAAAATTGTTTACGACATCGTTTGACTCGCGAAAGAGAGAAATAATATAAAAAAAAAGACTGTTTTACGTAAATTAAAATTCTGCAAAGACGTATTTTCTTTTGTAAAGTAGAAAGAAATATATATATAAATCTAGGTATTGAGAATCACTTAACATCATTGCAAGGATGTTTAAATAATTTATTCGAAATTTAATAAAGCCATCAAAAGCTTTAAACAATAAATATGAGTTATAAAAATGAAATCAGAGTTTTTATATCAAACGACAAAGAAGACAAGACTATTGCTAAAACATGTAAGTTTTTTAGAACTTTTTCTATTAATTTATTAAATACACCGTCCTTATTTCTATTTGTATAAGGATTTAACTATACTTGAAAACCTCTGGTAGAATTATTAATTGTTTTGTACTACACATATTAATCTTTTTATACTTTATTAATTAAACTTAGTTCATTTTTTAAAATTTATTAAAAATGTCTGCTTATTGTACGATTACATTTATTTTAAATGCTAAATGTATTATAACGCGTACTTAGCCTGTTACATATCTTAGTTTTATTTAAACAGATATTAAAAAATTTGAAGCTTTGTGAAAAAAAAATGTTCCGTAGAACACCCTGTAAAATAAAATGAGTTGCTTATATGCGCAAAAAATAATAAAAAATATACAATTTTTTTTTGAATATTTTTTATATTCAAGCATTAGAAAAACAAAATGAACTCAGGAGCTTGATTGTTGATCATCAACAAATTGGGTAGCTGTCTAAATTGCACGAGCGTACAAAACTGCACAAGGGGACAAAGTTGCACGAGTTCACAAAATTGCACTAAGATACTTTTGCACAAGGGGATAAGATAGCACGAAGATAAAATTGCACAAAGGGTCACTTTTGCGCGAAAAAACTTTTCCACGAGCAGACGATTTTGCACGGAGACAATTTTGTTCGGATTAATTTTTCTTTATTAAATTAAATTATTTTTTTACTAACTATTTTTATTATTATTTTTATTTTTTCTATCACTGTTACCCCTAATCCTTACCCTTGGTTGGTAACTTATTTATTATTATTTTTTGTTTTTTTATAATTATTTTTTCTTTTATTTATTTATTATATGTTTTTTACTATCACTGTTACCCCTAACCCTTAAACTCGGTCGGTAGCTTTTGTTTTTTAATAATTATAATTATTTTTTAATTTTTTTATAATTATATTTTTTTTAGTTATTTTTATTTATTTTTATTACTATCACTGTTACCCCTAACCCTTACCCTCGGTTAGTAACATCTTTTATTTATTAAATTATTGTTTTTTATCTGTTTATCTTTTTTTTTTCTTTTTTTACACACACGTGCAAAAATGACCCTTGGTGCAAAACTGTCTTCGTGCAATTTTGTTCCCTCGTACAATTTTGTGTCCTCGTGCAATTTTAACTTAGTGCAAATTTGTGCATTCATGCAATTTTGTTATCGTGTAATTTAGTCCCCTCATGCAATTTAGTAACTTCGTGCATTTTTGTCGTTGTGCAGTTTAGACCCGTTCCCATAAATTGTAAACAGTAATTGACAAATGGAGCTATTAGTAAACAAAAACGCTGTTTTATTGGTATTTAATGTATATTTCGAATTAAATTTTTTCTACGACGTTGTTTGTATACAAAATTTTGTAATGTTAATGTTTATTTGGTAAATCAATCGTAGAATATTTTTTAAATTACTAGACAAAACAATTTTAATTAGTTTATTTAATAAAAGTTGTACGCTTTTTTTTTCAGTTTTACCTATATAAAGTTGATAGTTTTTATTAATTTTTTTCTAAAATGACTTTTAAAGGCTTACAGCTCGATATTCATTCAAGATTAAAACGCTATTTTAAATACTTACATCTAATAATTTCAGTTTTAAAATTTACTAGTAGTTTTTTACTTTCGAACTTCTAAGGAAGTTCTTAAACTATCTTTTAAATTTTGAAATGATGTTGACGCTTTTTAGTAAATAATACAAAACAAACACTTGGTAGCTTTTAAGTAATAACATTTAGTTTTTCTTTTAGTTACGAATTCTGGTCGTATATATTAAAAATAAAGACTTAATGAAACTATTTTAGTATTTGTACGAAGTTATTTAGAACTATTTAACTAAGTTAAAAACTAAAATTTTAACAAAATTTAAGCAAAGTACCTTAGTTTTTTCTGTAGACTAATAAGTAAGGGTTTTGGTTAAAAAAATTATGTTGAAAGTTTTAAAGATCTTCATAATTTATTTACTGAAAGAAGACTATTTGCAAACTGGAATGATAATAAGGTTCTTTTATTTTTAAACTATTAAGAAATTTTATTGTTTGTAGTTTTATAACACAAACTAAGTAAGAAAAATTATAAATATAGCGGTTTATACTGCACAGTTAGAACGTTTCATTTAATCTATATTTGCTTAACAAATAAATAAGTTTAAAATTACATTAACTTACTAATTTTAATAGAAGGACTATACAACTTTTCGATGTGTTTTGTTATCAAAGTTTATTTCAAAGTTAAAAATATTTGGTTTAATGAGGTCGTTTGAACTGGAGTAAAACATTAAAATCATTTTGTTGTATTTAAAATATTTTAAGATAAACATAAACTGCGAAAGACAGCCAAAAATTTAATTTTTTTTTCAACTTAAAGTAGTCGATTATCAGGGGCGTACTAGAATTTTTTTATTGGGGTTGCACAATTGTTTTTGTTCAAAAACAGAGTCTTT
Organism: Thalia democratica; assembly: GCF_965202585.1. Lineage (NCBI taxonomy): Eukaryota > Metazoa > Chordata > Thaliacea > Salpida > Salpidae > Thalia > Thalia democratica. The sequence goes on from NW_028139251.1 coordinate 146,187, forward strand.
TCTGTAGTAGCTTTTTATAAAACACATTAGAAATTTACATAAATGTCTACTATATAACTGTCTAAAATGTTCTAAGCTGCATATATTTTCTTAAATTTCGAAAACTTTTAAAACCTTAATAAGTAATCCAAAAATCAAACAAACACCTAAGTTCTGTTATTATTGAAAATGTAAACATTTTGCCTTACATTGTTATGCGATAAGTAACGAAAACTTTTATATATAATAACTGAACACAAATAACTAATCAAAATTAGTAACAAACTTGTCTTAATATAACTAAAAATTTTTTAATTATATGTAAATAAGTTGATAAGTCAAAAAACGCAAGTTAAAATAATTTAGCGAAAAATCTAATTTTAATAAAGAATAAATTATGGTTTTGAAAACGAAATATAAGCAAAAGTGAAAGTTTCCAAAATGAAAAATGAAACCCATTGAGTTGTTATATTATTCAAATATAGTTTAAATCAAAATTCAATTGGCTAATTTTGTAAAAAAAAATCATTTTTCGTATGTGCAGACTTTTACATTTTTATACAGTTTTTACTTATTTCAACATAAAAACTTACAAAACTACTTCATATTAGTTCAACATTTCCAAAAGATGAGCAAAAAGTAAGTTAAATTTATTAAAATATGAAAGATCTCCGGTTTATAAATAATGTTTTAGTTAAACAATCTAAGCTTTTTTTTCTTATACTTATTTTTTTTTAAAGTGCACAGAAAACAGGAAAAGTTTAAGTTTTATTCTACGAAATTATAGGTCGTAAGAGTCTACTATAACAGTGTTATTTTATTTAAAAAGTAAGTAACTTGTATGTTATACTTTCTGCAAAAACAAACTTACTAAGATATTTATACAATGTAATGTGCATGAAATTTAAACAGTTTATACCTTATAAAAAAATTATTACAATTAAATTCAATGTTTTGTTCATATCAAATAGTTGCTATAAGATTTTAACCATGTCAATGTAAAAACTAATGGCGGTTTAACTTCAATATGTGTTTTGATTATTTATTTTTTTTGACAAAGCGTTGAATTAAATACAACTGATTAATTTAAATTTTCAAATGTTTAAGTTAATTTCGTATCTAACAAAATATATATTTCTACGTTCTATAAAGTAATTTTCCCTTTAATGGTTTATGCTATCCATCTTCTAGACAGTTTTCTAAAACTGACTGTAAAATGGTGGTGTTAAATTGTTTAGAAAGTTATTCATAGAACTTTAAATGTCACAAAATTTACATCAACGTCTTTTTTTTCTCTTACACGTTAAACATTCTCGTAATCGTTTATGTGTCTGCTTAACACGATGCAGACGTGAATCACATTTACGCATTTTTTTCTTTATTTGTAAAAATTATTGTCACACATACTTTCTAAAATCAAGTGTGGAATTTTTCACAGGAAACTTAAAAATAGTTTTATCTTTCGAATTTTTTTGATAAACTTAAAATTTTTGATTATAGTTTATACTATAGTTTTGTTTTTGATAAACACTTATATAAAATATTTTACTTTATGAATATAAGAAACAAACAGGTCATACTTTTCTTTACACTAAAAATATCAGACTATTTTTATATAGTTTATATAAAAGGTTAAATCTGTATATTGTCTTTCATTAATATTAATTCTAGACTTTCAAACAAAAATATAATTGTAATTTGTATTTTACTACCGGTTTGTATTGCTAAATACTATATTTCTTTTTTTTTATTTGCAAAGCATGTACAGTATTTGATTTCAACGTTTTCTCTAGATCTTTATAAAAACTGGATTAATAGAAAATTCAAGCATTTTCTAAGCAAAAAAAAATATAACGACATTAAAACAATTTAAATATACAATGTATATAAACTTAAATAAATTATTTTAAATTTAAAGAATTTTCTATAAACAAATAAATTCTTGTTTATTTTATATACTTTTGACTTTTTTATTATATAAAACATAAAAGTTTTAAATTGCAAATGTACAATTTAGATTTTGTTGAACTATTTGTTTTTAATTTAAAACTTTATATTTTCTTTAATTTATTGCAAAACAGAATAATAAAAAAAAATTCTTATGTAAAATCAAAATTTTGTCTAAAATAATTTAATTTTAAGTAAAATAACTTTGTGTGTGGATGTATTGTAAGTAATACTTCCCAGATAAAGTTCAAGTGTTTTTACTTAAAACTAGATGTTACATTATAAAATTATATTAGTAACGCTCGTATGGTAGGCGATTTTATTTAAACATTTATTTGTTTTTAAGTTTGAATAAATATAACTCTATTAACTTCTCATTTAAACCGCATAAATTCAGAATTTATTTGAATATCTTGAACCTTTTATTTGACACTGTTAATTTTTGTAACATATATTACGATTGTTATAAACTTATATCGTAGTACCTATTTTAAATTAACTATGAATTTTGTACTTTTTACTTTATATATTAAAAAAAAAGTTTTTATCTTAATGATAAGGAGATTGATCAACTACAATTTTAAAAATGTGTTTACATCTATTTAAATTTTAGCCTGATTTCTTCTTGCTTGTTTATGTTTAAAAAAATACAGATTTTATTCAACTGATGGTCTCGTTTGACTAAGTTGAAACTAATGAAACATTGTTTTGTTAACAAAATGCAAAAATTTGAACTAATTTTAAACTTCACTTAAAAAAATAAAACCTAGTAAAAAGTTATCCAAAAATTTTACTAAAACTTAGTCACTTTTAAATCAATTAAATAAAATTAGACAATGTTATGTTTGAGTTAAGAAAAAGTTAAGGACTTCTATTGTTTAATATTGTATCAAGAAAAGCAAAAAAAAAAGTTGTAGTATACTAGTTAGAGAAATTTTATTTGTTAGTACATTAGCTTAATAAATTAAAACGTCTTTGACAATACTATATATTTATTTTTAATAAACATTATTAATCTTTATTTTACTTTTCCATCATTCATTTGGACACTTTACTGAAATTAGACACATTTTAAAGAGCTACTTGACGAAAATGCTATTGAAAAAAGTAGACTTGTTGATACTTGAGTTTCAGAGTGGTAATACTGTATTATCCAGTAAACAAAACTGTTTTACTGATTGAAAAGTATATTATTAGTTACTTGAAACACCAATGTTACACATTAGTGTTTGTTGTAAATTTGCTACATATTCTTTATAACTAGTTTAAATACTTATAGTACCTTGTTACTAAATGTTATATTTATAATAGAAATAATAACGAATGATTTTTTTTTCTGTTTTGATCAATTTTATTTATAAACAATATTTTTTTCTTTATTTTTAATTTTAAAAAGTCAATTTTTCATTTAAAGTTAGTAGCAGAACTACTCACAATATTAGAAAATCTAAATAATTTTTTTTTAAATTCGTCAATGATTTTCTTATTTTGTGCTAAACGTTTGAATCAGCTCATTGAAACAGTGGCTTTCAAACATTTTTAAAAGCTGTGCACACTGAATTTAGTATAAATTTATTATTACACACAACCAACTTTTCCTAACAGCATAAGACAAACGAAACATCATCAATCTTTATTCATTTTCCACCTTGCTAAGGTATCTGGTAAGTAATTTTCTGTACATACCTCGAAGACTACTGGATTAGATGGTTTAAAATTGTGTGTGTTTTATCTAAACTGTTTAGTTTAACTCGATTTTTTATAAATAAACACTGATTAAGCGTAGTCGTTAGAGTAAATTATTTTCCAGTAAGTACACAATTAATTTTCTTTAGTATATTTCACAACTTATCAACAAATTAAAAAGTATTGCGCGAACAATTCGCGTATTAAAAGATAGATTCAGAGAAAGAAAAAACTAACGCATTTTGATTTCGAGTGAAAAAAAAACACATTTCGAAGTATTAAAGGTTATGAATCAAATGCAAAATTGTAGTATACATTTTATTTTTGATTAACGTAATCTGACCACTAAAACTTACACTGCATTAAAAGTTGCTACTGTATTACTGATGCTACACTACAACAAACAAAATTGGTATTTGATGTCATAAGATACAAAAGCAACAAAATCAAAAAAAAAATTCGGAATTAGACGGGAAAAATATGTTATTTTCATCAGCAGTCGGCAGTTTGAAAATTTACAATGTGCTTGTTTCTTTTTTATAAATACTTTTGAATAGACATTTCTTTAACTTTAAGATTTGGTAAAACAAAGACATCTAAAACTAAATATCTCAAAGTAGTAGATTATAAATTTTTACTTTAAGAAAATGTGTTTTTAGAGACAAGAATAAAAATGAGTAAGCAGTGAAAATTAACAACAGAAAAGAAAAGTTTGTTTTTAATAATTTTATTACTAATTTAAACTTTTCTAAACATAATTATAGAGTACTTATACTTTATGAAAATTTTAAGAATAACAACTTTAAGAGATTCAAAGTTTATTGAAACAAAATGAAAAAGAACTTTAATTATTGAACATAAACAATTTGTGAACCATATAAAACAAATTTAAATTTCTGTAAAAAAAAATCAAATAGAGATAACAAAAAATTCTTTGTTTTTTCTAAACATTTTATAACTTATGTTTACTTATATAAATTTTAAAACAATTAAGAATTTAGAATTTGGTTCTTATAAACTTTTAATAACTAGATAATTATTATCATTATTTAAAGTTTTCATAAAAAAATTTTACCACTGTTTAGTGTTTTTTTTGCATTTTTTCAATTTTTATAAAATTTTATAAACAATAATGTAAAAAAGTATTGTTATTTTTGTTTAGTGTTTTTAATTGATGGTACTTCTACCAATAGCTAAAGTATTTTTTTTTCATAATTTAATATTTAAAAGTAGTATAATATAGTAAATGTGATTAAAATGAGATTTATTAAGAAACAACGTCATTATAATTTGTTTCTCCAATTCTAAATTAGAGTCGATTAAAAACAAACAAATGTCTATATGAAATCTCATGATGTATTTAGGTAAATAATTGTTTAACTTTTAAGTTATTTTTTTCGTTTAATTGCTAGTATATGTTTTTTTTTACAAATTTCTTAAAATATGAAATAGATTTAACTTATATAAATGACTCATTTAATTTTGTTATGTTAATTTTCTTGATTTTATTAGTTTCTCTTATAAGCTTTAGTAAAAATAAACAAAATCTGACGAAAATTTACTATTTTTATTAAGAAAGTCTTCAAATTTTGTTTATTTATCTTGGTTTGTGTGGTTTATTTTCAAAATATATCAAAATATCAAACATATATAATAAAAAATTAAGAAAAAATAATTTTTTTTCGTATTAACTACATACAGTAACCTCTCACATCTTTACGCACTCGTGACGTTACGCACTCTTGTTTAGTTACGCATTTTAGAATTCTAAAAATTTCAAAAAATAAAAATTCAAGTTTTTTTAATATTGCTTAAATTAGATTTACTATATATTTTTAATTTAAAATATGTTTTTTAAATTCTATCTCACTTCTATATATTTAGAATTTGTAAACTTTTGCTCCTTGAGTAACTGATAATTTTTTAGTTATACCTTAGTATATCAGAAATTACGTTAACAATAAGAGATTAAATTAAAATTTTGAAAGAAATATGACTGTATTAAATAATGAAAGTTTAAAACAAAAATAAATAATACAGCACTCTTGCCCTATTTATTAATAAAGCAACACAAATTTTAATATAGACACCACAGTGTGATCACACCATTTCTTAACTGTAAACAAATGCTTAATTATAAATTGAATTTGCTAAAAGAATAGAATATAAATGTTTTGTATCGAATAAGTTAAATTTAAATAAAGATAAAAATAGAATCTACTTAAAATAAAAATTATTAAAAAAAAATTCGAGTACAGTAGACTACCGCTTAAGTACGCAAATTGAACCTGACCAAAAAGTGCGTACTTAGCACGGGTAGTGCGTACTTTTTGACAACATAGTATAACATGAAACTTAGTTGTTTGTTTTCTTTTTTATATTTAGCCATCAAATAATTAAGCCAAATAAACAGGTCTTTTAATTTTAAATAACGTTTAATACATAATTCTAATCTGCAAAATTTTTTATTAGATTTTAAAATGAATTATTTTTCAATAAAAAGTTTCTACATAAATAATACAAACATTTAATATAGAAAGTCAATGTCAGTCAATAATATAAAAAAGAATATTAAGCCATATTTTGTTTTGTTAGAGGGAAAGTACCAAACTACATTGTGTTTACCAAAAATTTTCAAAACATCAATGTGTGTACATTTAAATTAAATTATGACTTAACTATGTTGTATTTGTAGGTTTTTTTAACTTTGTCATCTAGATTTATTTGTTTTATAGCATTACAGCTCAAATATCATTATTCTTTTCACTTTTCTGCAACCACTACATAAGTATTTAGTTTATTAACAGATAATAACACAACTGTCACAATCTCAGGCCACTTATACTACTCAGGATTACTCACCCTAGTTTAAATTTTTAAATTTTAAATTTAGAAATATTTTTTGTCTTTCTGAATAAGTGCGTACTTAAGGCGAGGTGCGTACCAAAAAAAGTGCGTACTTAAGCGGTAGTCTACTGCAGTGCTTCTGAACCTTTTTCTAGTGGCGGAACCCTTATCCAAAGTTCAACTTTTCCGCGGAACCCCTAATTTTTATTTTACATAAATTGTTAAATTAAATAAATGTTCCTTTTTAATTTTCGAAACGCTTCGCGGAACCCTAGGGTTCCGCGGAACCTCATTTCAGAAGCACTGGTCTACTGTATTATTATTTTAAATAAATTAAATCCTTTTTTTTAATAGTATATAAATAAGTCTACTTTTAACTAGATGCAATTTCAAAAAACAGCCATTATAGTAAGTATATTTGGTACCTATCGTATCTTTACGATCTCTCATGTCTTTATGCATTTTTTATGTGGACACAATGTGCGTAAATAAGCGAGAGGTTACTGTATTTCTTTTTTACTAAAAGCCTACTACTACATATGGTATTGTAAAAAATTAACTCAAACTAAGTTTCAAAGCTACTAAAAATTTTTGAGGTAAAAAACATATCTTCTGTACTTATTTTTTTATAAAATAATTAAATGACTTCTTCAAACAACACATTTCAGATTATTATCATTTTCTTTAATAATTTTGTTAAACTTTTCATCTTGGTTTTAAATAAATGTTTACAAGTTTTAACTATCAGACTTATTTCCGTAGAACACTGACAGATAATATGACAATTTTAATTTTTTTAAGAAATCTCTATTATAAAAGATAAAATTCAAAAACATCTCAGAAAAGAATTATTTAAATATAAATTTAAACTTACTTTTATTACGTTATATATTAGCACATATACAATTTGTTAACTTTTACAAACTTAGCTTAAATAATGTTACCTTTAAGTTTGTATAAGTTTTAAAAAGTAAGGTAACTGTTAGAGTAAGTAACTTTTATTGTGTGACAAGTTAAACTGAGGACAAAGGTTAGCTTGTTTACTATTTAAATGTATTAAAACAACGTCTAACTTTATTTTATTTTAAATTTTTATAGTATCAAAACTAAAAAATATATCAAATAGTTCTTGTAATTATATTAACCTAAATAGTACGTTTACCACAAAAAAAAAACAAATCAACAAATGCTAAAACTTATTAAGTTGTTTGTATACTTAATTGTTATAAAAATTAAACCTTAGAAAAATAAATTAAACTTCAAAATCATATACTATATCATAGTTTAGGGCTATTTTTTAACGAAATTAGTTGTTTTTTAAAAAGTAATTTGTTTATTAGTCGATATTTATACTATTAAACCTAGGAAAACTTATATACTTTCTTAAGTAGTCATTTACAAACAGAAAAAAATCATAAACCACATACATATTTTAAAACTTTGAGGATAATGTATAAGATAAAAAATCGATTTAATTTCTATGTTTACTTAAAATATTGCCCAAGTCTGTTTTATATTACACTTTAAGTTTTAATATAAGTTTTAAATTAAACTAATCAAAGTTATATTAACCTTAATTTTTATATATCATTTATTTTATAGCAATAGAAACTAAACTTTCACAAGTTTTCCACTGACGTCAGCAGCTTTTTTTTAAATTCATTTTATGTCTACGCAAATTATTAGTCATGCTTTAGATTCTCATATACAGACATAAAAAATACTTTATAATTGAATAGCCTGTAAATAGCTTAATTACGTAAGCTTATGTAGAGTTGTATAAATTATTAAAAAAATAATAAAAAACTATTTTAGATAAAGCACTTTTAATATGTTTAACAAAACTGAGTTATAATTTAAATTAGAGCTATACTTTTTTTTTACTTTAAATACTATATATATTGAAACTTTAGAATAAAAAGCTAAACTATATGTATCTACCAACGGTCCAGACTGCTAATAAGCTATTTAATTCGTTAAAACAGCAAAATATAGTCGAAGTAAAAATTTTTGATGACAATTTCGGTCGCAATTTATATGAAATTTCATCATTCTGTTTTGTAAGTACATCAAGCTTTAACTCATTTTAATTCTTAATTTTGTTCGAATAACCATTAACAGTCCTCGGAAAATATAAATACCAATTGTGAAACATCGCTGTTTTATTTATTTCTTTTTGCTAAAACTAATATAATAATAATAAAAACGTGTTTTAGTGTTTTAGCTAATATGAAATTTCAAAGAAATTAATTAAAAGTACCATATTCGAGTATAAAAAAGTTTAAAAGTTGAAAAATCTCCAATTTATCGAAATTACTACAAATATAAATTTTTTGTAAAAGTAATATACATATTTTAAAAAGACTTTTCTTTTTATTTGTTGAATCAATTTTTTTAAGTTCTGAGTTTACTTCTTAAACGTTTATTTGTGGGTAAAACATTACTTTAATGTTAATAGTTATAGTTTTGTCAACTTTGACTAACTATTTGTAATTCTAACATTTTAGTTTAATATGGAGCAGAAATTCAATACGCCGTCGTTTTTATCATCAAAAGTTAAAGATGGGTTATTTAAGTTGCAATTATTTCGAAAATACACAAAGGAGTATAATTAATAACTTTAAACTAAAAAAGTTGTTAAGTCTCAGAGTTTTGTTATACAATCAGAATAATAGAATATTAGTTTTGGTAGTATTTTATACGCTTTTTGTTTCAAAATATTTTTAAAATATTTGCGCAGCTATTGCCAAGTACGTTGGCAATCGAGTCAGTTATGTAAACTAAACATTTGTTCGAACAAAGCTCTGCTACCGTTTTAATAATTTATGTGTACATTTGTTCTAGAAATAATAATTCTAGACAATGCATAATTGTCTATACGTAAATGAAACTATTGATAATAAAAAAAATGTTGCACTTAAAATTAACATTTTAATTGGAACAACTTACTATTTATTTTAGTTTTGTTTTAAAATTTTTAATGCTTTACCCTTTTAGACTAATACGTTTAAGCTTATTTAAGTTTTATGGCTATTTATTTTATTTTTGATTTTATTTTATACTGATATTTTTTATTACATTATGTACATCATAACAATTATTTCGAATCAAATCAGTTAAATACCGAACAAAGTTAACATAAAATTAGGAAATTTAAATCATTTCAAAAAGTTATTTTTCTTTATCATAGAGCAGTTAAAAGCTTATAAGCATAAAGTTTCTAATTGATTTTAATCAATATTTAGTAGTCTAACAAGAATTAAAAAATCTTTTTTTTTTATGCATTAGTTTAATAAATTTTTGTACTTAGTGTAACAGATAAAAACAAATTTTTTTAGGATTAGTTTAACAAAAACAGTCTTGTATTATTTTGTTTTTATTGAATATTTGACAGACAAAGTTTTAATACTTCATCTTGCACCTGTTTTATTGTAAAACTGAATTATAAACCATATCAAAAAACTTAAAATTGTTGTCGTAGTGTAAAAGAACACTCTTCTACTGGGAATTTAATTAAAACAAAGTTTTTATCAAGTTGAAGCTATATTCGTAATAATTAAGTGTATAGTTCAAGCTCTTGAGTAATTGATAACTTCTACAACATCTTTCTTTTCGGTGCACAACTTATTTTATAAATATAACAAAACATATTTCATTTTGTCCTAAACTTATTTGAGTCCTTCGTAGTAAGTCTTATCAAAAAATGTATCTCACTAAATTAAACTGAATTGATACTGAATTAAAACTATTAAAGTTTTAAAATATATTTTGACGTAATAATCAAATGTAAAAATTAACTAAATGCTTATACTACAGAGCTTTGCTGTACTAATAAAACTTATCAGACTAAAATCAAACTAAAATAAACCAGCGATAAAAACGAAAATAAAACTACGCTTAACTTTTTTATTGAAAAACTAACTACTTTAATTACTAAATACTTAAAATTTAAGTAATTTTCAAGTAGTTAGTGTCACATAAAAGTAATAAAATGTTCTAAGTGTAGTTTTTTTTTTATTTATCGCTGGTTTATTTTAGTTTGATTTTAGTCTAACAAGTTTCGTTGGTACAGCAAAGCTATATTTTCTTAAACCTAAAAATATCTAACCCGACCATTTCTAACCCGATGATTCTACCCTGATCCTTTTCAACCTGATCATTTCTAATCCGACTTAACTTGATCATTTCTAACCCAATCACTTCTAACATGATCATTTCTAAACCGATCGTTTCTAATCCTATCAGTAAAAATATATATATTTTTAGTTTTTTTAGTTCAGGGTTTAATTTAAAAAACAAACTAGTTTTACAAAGTTGTTAATAGAAAAAGGTATTTTTAACTATTATTTTAAAACATAAATATTTTATTGTGTTACGTAAAATATAACTTTAACACTAACTAGTATTAACTCAACATAATTTTAATCAAATATTATTTTTTTAATTGTTTTTTGTTTTTTCAACTTACTTTAATAGAAATTATTCTTTAATTATATAAAATTTACTAAATCTTTTGACAGTTTTTTGAACTATTCTTAGTAGGATTCTTAAAGTAAGCAATTATTATTATATATAAGTTTTAAGTTGGATCTTCTTGTAACTAACGTAGCTAGATTAATTTTATTAAAAATAAATTTAAATAAGTATACCTTTACAAATGTAATATTAAGATACAAAATATTGTAAATTGTTTTGGACCAAAAAATTATGATCTTCGAGTTTTTTGCTAGAATTTTCACATGTAGTAAACATCACAAAAACACATTTTACGCGTTTTCTGACAATTTGAATAAAGTTTTTTAAGGGATTTCTTGGTTACTTCAAAAAAACTTAAAAATAACGAAAACTGTTAAAAAAATACAGAAAATCTAAAAATACTTAAGTGAAACTTTTTTTAAATGGTCCAAAAACGAATAGAATTTGTTTTTGTGATGATTGCTAGATGTAAAAAATTTAGCCAAAAACTCGAAGGTCGAAGTTTCAAGTTCACATACAAATTACATAGGGGTTATTTTCAAAAAAATGTAAGTAGCGTGACTGCGGTAAAAGCTAGGAAGTTATTTTTTGTGCTTTCTATTTATGTAATTTCCCAACTAAAAAAAAAGGACAAAGCAAAATTTTAAAATTTTAACTCTGGAGGTGCAACAGATGCACCCTATTGGCCACTCTTATTTATATTAATTTTAAATTATATGACCATAACTGAAGTTGATCTTAGTAGCAAAACTAATTTCTTTAGAGAAAACACAAAAATTTTAGTCATTCTAATTCAATTTAAAAATTGTTTAGATATAATTTACCACTGGCTAAAAAAAATTAAGAAATCAAGTTTAAGTTATAGTAAACGGCAGGTTCTAAATATTCAATGTATACATCTACCTCTACTTTTGAACTTGTACTAAATAATATAAGCTTTTGTATTAAGATCTTAGAATTTAAGTTATGAGTTTTAAAATGAAACTACCATATTAATAACGTTTAAAAAATTTTATCAACTATATAATTTCAAGTTTTATATCTACTAGTTTTATCATTCTTAAGAAATTGTTTTTCGTATACATTCGTACTAAGTTTGAATACAACAAGTCAATATAGTCTTCCTACTTAAGTATTATATATCAACCATCTAGAACATCTTCATAAAATATATACAGATTAGTCTCTAACCGCTGCAATATTTCTTGTATTTCTTTCATTAAAGACTAACAAAACTTAAAATTTATCCTTAGAACACAAAAGATTTAGAGTTTGATTAATGCTTATCAAAACTAATTATCTACCATTTAACTTATAATAAGTTTTTTAAACTCATCAAAATAGTTAGTTACTATGGAATTAAAGCAAAAAATGCATTTAGTAATAAATTCAATGATGTTAGGCAAATAAATTATTATTTATAATTCAGATTAAATGCGGATCTAGCTTTCAAATAATAACAAAACTTTGCAAAAAAATTGAACAAATTTAATTTAAGTTAACTTGATTAAAATAAAACTTGCTTTAGAAGAAGTTATCAGTAACTCAATAAGTTTTTTACTTACAAACAATTGATTTAAGGATTTATTTGATTCTATAGTTAGCAGCGCAGAAAAAAACAGTGAAATGCCAAACGGTTGCACGAATGTGCAGAACTTAACTCTAAAACTGAATTTGTGTATACTGGGTTGATGTTTGAACAAGAAGAAAGTTCATCATTGAAATTTTGTTGTCGGTTTTAGTTCTGACATACTAGTATGTTCTAAATAAACTTAATAAGAGTGACCCAGAAGCCTGTTTTGATGTAGAAGTGCGTGATTCAGACTATTTTGCTGATTTTTGCATTAAAATTATCAAAAAAGTTACTAAATCGTGTCAGTATGTTAAGCTAAATTTTGCAGAGAAGTTTTTTGTTGGTAAGAAGCTCGAAACTGTTACTAAAATTAAAGGTTGTGCAAATGTGTTTAGCGTGGGACAGCAAACTTCCAACAATAATAACTTCCGAAAATTATATTTAAAGTAAAACTTTCTAATCAATAAATTTCGTTTTAGACAAAGTAAACTATATTTCAATAAAAAAATCAATTTTGTTAAGATTAGTTAAGTTTTTATTTAAAAACTAAAAAACTAAACTAATATTTACAAGCCAGGTTAAAAATGATCGAGTAAGAAATGATCGGGTTAAAAATGATTGGGTTATAAATGATAGGGTTAGAAATGATCGGGTTAAAAATGAGTGGGTTAGAAATAATCGGGTTAGAAGTGATCGGGTTAGAAGTGATCGGGTTAGAAGTGATAGGGTTAGAAATGATCAGGTTAAAAATGATAGAGATAGAAATGATCAGTTTAGAAGTGGTCATGTTAGAAATGATCGGGATATAAGTGATCGGGATAGTAATTATCGAGTTAAAATGATCGCGGGTTAGAAATGATAGTAAACCCCTCAATCATTTAACATTTTGTTTATATTTTTTTCTTTGGTAATTTTTAGATAGCTTTTTTTTAATTAACTAAACCCTTTATAAAGTTTCATTTTGTCAAATAAAATTTTATTTAGTAATCTCTGTATGGTGATTAAAATGATCAGCTTTTAGTAATTTATTAGACTCAAAACTTAGAATTGTCGAGAAAATATACAAAAACTTTGTTGGTGTTTTTAAAATTCTATTTAAACGAATAAATACTAATAAGTAAACAACTGCAAATTGAAAAATCGGAGGTACTAATCAATCTTTTATAAAAAACAAATCAAGCCTGTCACACGCCATTTTAAAACCTAAAAACATCAATGGTCCTGTAAAACATGTTTAAAATTTATTACATCTTTTGAACTATAACTTTAAGTCAACTTTGCTGTACATGTATTTAGAATTATACGAAACAGACGTTAACAAAAGTATAAAACATTCAGACAAGTAGCTTAAGTCTAAAAAGAAAAAAGTTTTATTAATTAGAAAGTTAAACATGAAACGTTTACTACTATTTAAGAGTACATTCAAGCTTACTCAATTTTCAGCCAAACTAAAAATTAATTACTTTGAGTAACCTTTACAGTGCTTGAATAATGAAAATAGTAGTGGGTAATTGCAGGAAAAAATTAAAATGCGAACAAATATTGTACTGATATTATTTAATTCTAAACTTACTTTTTTTTTTCATTTCATGCTTTTATTTCTTAACATTTAAACAGTACTAAATACTCTAATTTAACATCAATACTTAAAACTCAGACGTTTCTAGTGAAATACTGTGCTAGTCTTTAAAAAATTAAAAAGTATTTGGTTGTGTCTGAAAAATTATTACATACTAACTTTATAGCCAACACAACTGCATCAAAATCCAATTGCTTTTAGTCATAACCATTTAAAAAGTTTAAGCTTTCACTAATGTAAACCTTTAAATTGATTTTAATTGCAATCTGATCTTTTTCAAAACTAAGCTTAAAGAGTTAAGTAAGACAACACTTCTATAAACAGCACAATGTTATAATTATATAAAGGAACTAAAAAATAACTGAAAATTAAATGATAAAAATAAAAACACGACAAGAAGTTATATACTAAAAGTTGAAATTTTGGAAGTGCATTTATTTAGCTCTGTTCTAATCTATGTACACTATGTGTCGTGTTTTTTGGTTATACAAATAACATTAACGATCCAGACAAGTAGTATAAGTCTGAAAAGTAAAAAAAAATTAACAAATTCGAAATTCTAACTTCTACTCAAAACAAAACAAAAGCTATAAGTTTAAATAATCACTTTTCGTATCTCATTACTAATTTCCTTTTATATAGATATATACTATTTGATACACATTTACTTTTAATAAAAATCATTAGTAAAACTATATAAAATATTATGAATTTTAAAAACAACATGCATGAAAAACCTATAACTGCTTTAAAACCTATCTATTTTAAATACTGAACTGACAGTGTATAAAAACAATTAGATGCTAATATTGCATCAGTAGGATAAGAAAATAGTAACTTAATCTCATTAAAGTATAAAATTCTTATAAAAACTTGTTCAATAACTATTTTGATAAAAAAAAATAAAGATGTCCTAGACTACTGGTTTTCAAAGAGTGAAAAAATATATGTTGGGTGCAAGAAATCTGTTTTGGGGTGCATGTAAAATTATTCCATAAATTAAAATATACATCAGACATTCTGGAGTTCTAAATGAAGAGCGAAAAAAAAACTTTTAAAGTTGTTATGAGGTTAGTTTTGAAAACTACACTAAATGTTCATGATGAACAGTACATGTTTTTATTTTGCGATTTGGGATGCTCATATTTTAATTAGATAGATATCCACTGTTTTAAAAAACTTCATTATTTTATTGTGTGATTTTTTTTTTACTTTTGCTTATTTGTTTATAAAGTATATAGTTTCCATAAATGCTGTCATTAACCAATGCTAATATTGTAGGTTTCATAATTTGGTACCGGTAAAAGAAAACTTAAGTTTTATTTGAAATTTTAAACAATAAATGCTAGTTTTGTATAAAATAATTTTAATTTAAACTCAAATACTCTCTTAGATTGATAACAAAGATACTACAGTAGTTTATAAACGAAAACAAATTAAAAGAAAGTACTAATCAATAGAAATATTTTAAAAACGAAAAAAATCTACACATGTTAACTAACACTTATTCACCTTATTAATACTTAAACGCCTTATTTTTCTCTTCAATATAAACTCAAGAAAACCTAATATAGGTTTAAAATTATGGTCTTATGGCCCCTTTACATGTCACGACCACTTTTGGCCCTCTATTTTATTTTTTCAATTTTCCACTTTGAGAAACCTAAACCTATATTTTTATTTTAAGTCATTTGCAAATTGCTTGTTCCTTAGAATTAAACACTAATTACTAAACTTTTACCTTGTGTATTTTGTCTACTAATCGATTTGATCCATGTGAAAATATTGTAAATAGTTTGTAAATAACTACCTTGACTGAATACTAAATTGAGAAAGCATGTAGTAACAATAGGTTACAACAATAATGAACTAAGCTTAATAACAGTATAGTATATTTTTTAAAGTTTTACATTATAATTTAATTTTAGAAGATCTAAACGCAATGTTACTAGTTTTATTTAGTTTTTATCGAAAATTGGGAAGCGATTTGTTAGCTTATTAGGCATTTTATTACTTATGTAAAGCAGGCTTGCCAGTTTTTAAACAATTGTCTATAATACTAACCATTATTATTTTCATTATCTATTTTTAAGTTGTTCTAGCAGTTTTACCATTCTGGCAACCCTGAGTATTGTTACGCTACCATAAATTTCCCTTAAAAAATACTTTTAGTGTTTAGTCAAGCATGCAGTTTTATACTATTAAACCGGTGGATTCACAATTTTTCTTTTTTTTATTAAGTCAATCACAACAAAGCTGTTTTTAGCTTTCCAAAAGAAAAAAAAAAAGTTTTTATTTTGATATTCAATTAATATAAACAGTACAAAAAAGATAAGCTATACACTTCAAACTAAAACATATATAGAAAAAATAGAAACGGGTCAAAATTGCACAAAGACAAAATTGCATGAGTGACAGTTTTGCACGAGTGACATTTTGCACAAAAAGTTATTTTTCCACTAGAGAAAAAAAATTGAAAAAAATAATTATAAGTAAAAGATACCTTAATGAAATAAACTACCGATCGAAGATAAGGGTTAGGGGTAACAGTGACAGTAAAAAAAAATAAAATATTAATATTAAAAATCATTATAAAAAAGGAAACTAAAAGGTTAATTAACTAAAAGAAAGGTTACCAATCGAGGGTAAGGGTTAGGGGTAACATTGATAATAAAAATAAAAAATAAGAAATAAAAATTATTAAAAAAAGAAAACTTTTTTTTTTCGAGTTGTATTAGTCGTGCACCCTATATATGTAGATTTTTGGATCTGGTGTTAAATTTATAACAAATATTAATTTGAAAAACGTTATTTTAAATTAGTTTGAAAAGATCACAATAAAAAATCGAGTTTTGAATCTACCTCTACTAAACAAGATTGTTTTAGTTAATTTAAGAGAAAATTATTTGTTATAACCAGCACTTCTCAGCCATGATTATGTATTTTTGACAATTTAGAATATTTTTATTCTAATGAACTTGCAACTTTTTTATAAACAATTAGCACCATGAATTTAGTTTCTGATAAAAATTTTAGGTACTAAATTAAGTTTCTTTTATTTAGTAAGTAGATATGCAAAGTTGTAAAACTTTTAGGCCAAAGATATTCAATAGTTTTTTGAATGTGGATATTAATATGGATAAGAATATAAACTAATAGAATAAAAGTATAAGCAAAACCCAGTTTTACAGTATGTTAATTATGATTTTGTTTTATTCAAAAAGTTCTAAAAGACAATCCTTAAATGGCATTTTTAAGCTTTTTTGTGTTCAACTTTATTTAAATTAGTAGCACAACTGAATATTGTTTACTGAACAACAAAAAACCTTTTGGTTATCGATTCGTAAACCACTTTGATACAGTTTAACGTCTTGTCCAGGTTTGTATTATTTAGTATTATTATTAAAATAATACTTGGTTGGTTTTCTATTTTGTGTTACTTAGCTTGATCTATAACAAATATTAAGTATAAAAATGTACTGACTTTTAAAAATTATGAAGATATATATAAAAAACAAAATTAAACCAAAATAAGATAAATGGCTTGAATCTAAAGAGTTATAAGTTCTACCAAGTTAAGTAAAAAATTATTTATATATTGTAATTTAATATATAACATAAAGATTTAGATTAAAGACTTAGTTGAGTACAATTTATTTTTATACATTTAAAATCATAAAAACAAAACAAAGTTGCTAAAAACCTGGAAAAAGCTGGAATTTGAGAAATTTTGAAAAAAAAATAAACTGAAAAAACCTGGAGTTTTAAACCAAATCACTGAAAAAACTTGGAAAAATTTGCAATTTTAAACAATTTTTACATAATGTAAGTAGTAAAAGTAAAATTTCTATTTGACACAAAATATGTATCATATAGATAAAAAATAATTTCATCATTAAAGTTTTTGCTATTTAGAAATATATTTAAAGTAGCTTTACAGTGTCTTTTCAATGTTGTTACACTATTTAACACAGTTTTTTACCTTAAACTTAACTTTAAGCTAAAAATAAACCTAAAAATGTGTACTTTTAAAAACCTGCTGAAAATTTGCGAAAAACATTTGGCAACCCTGACATAATAAAGTTTATATAAAAAAAGCGTGATAATCAACAAGACACTTGTTTAAGTCTAATTTTATTTTTAGATTATTTCACACCAAAAATTAAAATGAGGAAAAATAAAACTAAAACTTTACACTGGCCAATACTCGTTTATATTTTATGCATTTACTTTTTATTAGTATTTAAAAACACTTCACTATTTTTAAACTGTGTTTTAGTTATTTGAAAAAAAGTTTCTGCAAAAATTATTTTAACAAAGTTTTTGGTTCCTTAAATTATTTTTTTCACTTTTTATTAAGATAAAATTTAACAACATGTTTAATGTTAAACATTTGTTTTCAATCAGTTTTTATTAATATAGATATAACAGAGTATCAATTTGGACTTGATACATGTATAAATTAACGGAAAGTTTTGAGCTTAAATCCTTGTTCATCCAAGCGTTTAAGAGAAAACTTGCAAGGTCAAGTGTTATACTAATGTAAGTTAAGGAAAAAAAAAAAGAGAAACTAATAAATTCCTGCTGTAATGTTGAATAAAGTTAAGAAAGCTATATAAACCAGCCACTGAGAGTAATAGAGCATTCTAACCACAGCCTGCTGCAGTAAACATTTTGTTCAATTATAGATATTCATAATGTTTGATTGTTTTGTGTAAAGTTGTTATTTAACAGTGTTTCTATCATATTTTTGTTTATAATTTAATTTTAATCAGTTATTTCTCACTTTAATTTAAATATTCTCAAAGTATAATTACTGGTAGATTTAATTCTTGTTTAAAAGTTTTGACCATATTTATAGTATTTTCAATAATTTTTGTTTTAAATTAAATTCAGTAAAATTTGGTGTTTTTTATATATTTCTTAGTATTTGCAATTGTTCTTTAATACTATATGTTCATTCATTGTCATACCTAGTTTTGTAGAGAGTAGCCAATTATTGTTTAATATCAGCACTAAGTATAAAATGAGTGTAAATTTAATTATGGTTTTGAGTGTGGTTGTATACTACATTAGAACCCTTCATAAATAAAAAAAATGTTTTGAAGTTAAAAAATATGTACTATACCTTAATATTTCCAATAATTACAACAACTAGTTATGTTTTAACTAGATTTTATTGTTGGTATAAATTTCCCATTTACAAGTATTTTTCATATATTGCTAACCCCCTTTTACGTAATTATGCGTATAGTACCAAACAAAATTAATATTTTATTTAGTTTTTATGTATTTTTATTTTAAAAGGTTTAAACTAATGTCACATACAGTATTGGAGAACTAGAGCTTGATTTTTAATGTATGAGATTAAAATTATTAGTTAAATTTCTAGACTAGTTGTTGTAAGTTTTTAAGGAACAAGCAAGTTGCATATAACTTCAAATAAAAAGATAGGGTTAGGTTTCCCAAAGTGGTAAATAAAAAAAATAGAGGGCCAAAAGTGGTCGTGACATGTAACGGGGCCATAAGAACATAGTTTGAAACTTACACTAGATATTCTTGAGTTTATAATGAAGAGAAAAATAAGGTGATAGGCGTATTTAAAGTTAGTTTTTTGGGAATTCGTGTTTAACTGAGTAATTATTTTTTTATTTTTTCAAAGAGATTAAAAATATAAGAAACCCTAATAAAGAACCTGGATTGTTTTATTAATTTAAATAAGTAGAGATTTATTAATGCACTATTAATCTTATTATATGACATTTATTAGATTATTTCTCTTAAGCTACCTTAATTAGAACACCTTTATTAGATATTCTATTGTATAAATAACAACATTTAATTTTAATAATTTAGTAACTAACAATTCATTGAATAAGTTAAACCTTATCTAATTAAGACTCCTACTTACAGCAATTTTTCTTAAAGATTTGATGTGAAGTAAGAACAAAGTACTATAACAAGGACAAAAAAAGTAGTATATTTTTGCAAAACAATTAAATGTTAAAAAAATTATTTGTAGAAGAATGCAATAAAAAGAATTTGAATTATATCAACTATATGTAACATACATCTTTTAGAAGCGAGAAATAAGAAAAATAACTAAGTGCTTCATATGTAATAAAATGTTTAGTTATGCACTTAAGTAATAACTAAACTAACTAAACTTAACTAAGTAATAAATAGTTTATTGAACGACAAAAATAAGTGCTTAAAATGTTTAGTCTAAGTAACTGGTATAAAGAAACCTTTCGGTAATCGAGTAATATACCATGGATACAGTTTAATGTTTTGTCTTGGACTTCTGTTACACCGTATTTACAAAAATGAAGGCTTCATCTAGTTTATTTAAATTTTTATACTTTAGTTTTATAAATGCTATCGTATTATAGTTCTTCTAAAGCAGGATTTCCCAAACTTTTTTTATAAAATACCCCTTAAATAAACAAAAAAAGCTATGGCCCCCTCCCACAAGATTTCTCAAAAAACTATCATTAAAAAGGCTTAGATCTTTTTTTTTTCTTCGTCATCAACTCCAGAATATCTAATGTTAGTATCAAATTATGATTCGTATGGACCCCCTGTGGCCCCTTTGCTGTTCTTAACCCACTTTCAGAAACCCTGTTCTAGAAACTAAACAGTTACAAAAGAAAATCAACTTTTCAAAATTAGCTATTTCCAACTAAGCAAATTAAATTTTTTTAATTGCATTTTTATTGTATTCAATGTTAATGAAAGCTTAACAGTTTTAAACTTTGTTAAATTACTGCATAAAGTTTTACAATCTGACCCTTTTTTTAAATTTATTCTTTTACTTTTTTATTTATTTTTAAACTTACTTTTAAAATGTTTTTGATTATTTCATTTAACATAGAAGTAAAAATATTCTACATAGTTATGTTTAAATTATAAAAAACAATGAATCTACATTCCACATTTTTAAATGACGTAACATATTTATTAAACAATTTTCTAAAACTGTTTAGAAAGTATACTATATTAGAAAATATGGCTTCTTCAACAGCTACTAAAAGATTACAAAAAGAGTTTTTACAACTTCAAAAAAATTCTATACCTTATGTCAGAGGCGTGAAGCCACTAGAAGACAATATACTTGAGTTTCATTTCTGTGTAAGTAGTGTTAAATTGTAATTTAAGTTATAATATTTAATGTTTTTAAAATCAAAATTGTTTAACTTTTTTACGCTAAACTTTTCTAGATTAATACAAGCTACTTATTATGTCTCACAGCGGAAAGAAAAGAGAATATTTTTATTATCAGAAAGTCAAACATATTTTTATACATAGTTGGATAAAGGTGACATTCTGTTCGTTAAAATCCTGATTCGTTACTTTTCTGCATCTATTAGTTTAGAAATTAAATAACTTTTAATCACATAAGTTTTACCTCCTTTTAGTTCGAAAATTAATTAGCCGCAGCGTATCCTACATAACCTTTAAAAAAGTTTAGCAGAAATAACATTTTTATATGTTTTTTATTGCCATATAGACAATGTTTGCTTGCTAGCCTACTACATGTTTTTTAGTTTAATAAAAAAATTTACTTTAAAGAAAATAGTAATGTATTTGTCTTATTATATGTTTTTTTTATAAAGTTTTTAAATTTTAGTATAGTAAAAGATAACTTTAAATTGCTATCTGATTTAGCAGTAAATTCTAAACAAATTTAATTTGACACAAAAAAAAATTAAAAAAAAAACAACGTTTTTTAAAAACCATTTGAAAAACATACATACTACAAATTCATAGTTTATTTCAGATTGACACCGTTTCGACTTTTCCTCAGTCATTATCAAAAACAAAACTGTGCAAAACAACTAAAAGTTAGTGTTAAACAACTAAAAATATAAAATAAATTTAGTAATAAGATATATATATATATAAACTGTTATATTAAAGGTTTTATAAAAAGTTCTGGTCGATAGTGCTCGACAATTTAAATTGTAGTTAAATATTTATCTAAATATATAAAAACTACAATTTATACAGCTGTTTCATACATGAAACATAAAGTTTCATGTACTCCTCAGTAAGCTTCATTTTATTATAATAGTAAACAGAAAGTTAGATTTTGAAATGTTTTATAATAATTGTGACGTAGTAATGCTACAGTTTATTGTACAGTTAGCTGAATTTGAAAATAATACGCTGTAGTTGTTAATTTATGCATTTTAGAAAATTCTAGAAAGGTTATTTTAGAAAAATGTTTTAAGTTATTAGAAATTTTTTTTGTTGGAAAAATTTTTTGGACTGTTGGAAAAATGTTATAAAATACTCGTGTTTTCCGCTTGAATTTCTAATAGCTTAAAATATTTTTCTAATATAACCTTTCTAAACTTTTCTAAAATGCATAAATTAACAACTACAGCGTATCATTTTCAAATTCAGCTAACTGTACAATAAATTTTATCATTACTACGTAACAATTAACATAAAAATTTCAAAATTTAAGTTTATGTTTACTATTATTATAGCTTACTGAGGAGTACATGAAACTTTATGTTTAATGTATGAAACAGCTGTATAAATTATAGTTATTATATAGTTAGGTAAATATAAACTGTTATATATTATAAACTACAAACTATAGTAAGATTACATGCTTAACAATAATAGTTATGCACATAATCAGATATAAATGGTAAAAAAAAATATATACAACTAATCAATAATTCTTATTGCGTTGGTAATACCCGGTTTACTTAATTGTTTGTTTAAAATTGAATAATAACGTCTAACTATTTTTAGTTTCACTGATCAGAGTCTCAAATTTATTTCTACATTCTTTTAAAATACCAAAATTGTTAACAGTTGTTCTTTAATTTTTACTATTAAAAAGTTACTAAAATGGTTAGATACAGCTGTTTTCTTAAATTTTACTTGACTTATTCTATTAGTAGTCTCAAAGTAAGTCCCATATGTTGGATGCTTTTATCCTTATAGCACTTATATTTGTAAACTACGTTAGGTTTCAATTCATGAGATTTCTTGTCTTTGTTGATGAAATAATTACCTACTTTGTTAGTAGCAAAAATAACTTTGAGTCTTCAATACAACATTATATATTTATAAGATAAACAATATATTAAAGCCCTTTTCCATTCAATTGATGTCATTGAACTGCCATTAAAAATAGTGTCTGTATCACTTAATTTTTCACATACCTTTTTTATTACTTTATCTGTTGTTAACTTGATTTTAATATCTAAAAACAGGATTTCGTTTCCATCTAATTCATAAGTGAAATTTATTAATTTGTGTCGTTTGTTTAATTTATTTTTCAAACAAACATCTTTACGAAGAATACAGAATATTTCAACCACATAACGGAGGACTGGATTATTTTCATCTTCGGTGTCAAACAGATTTTTCTACATGTTTCAATGGAATAGTTTTCTATAATAGGAGCTAACGGGTTTCCCAGACTAACACCATCTATTTTTGCAAACAACTTCTTAGTATGCTGAAATAAGCCTCCAGTAACAGACTTTAAAAGTTTTATAATATTTGATTTCGGTATGATACTATCAGGTACTCCATTTGTAGTCATCTGTAATGTTTCATTTAATGCTACGTTGGTGAATAAAGAAACTCCGTCAAAGCTTATACAGTAGTTAACATCTTTACGTTCGTACTTAAAAAATATTTCTAAAAGTTCTTTTTTGTTTTCTGCACAACAATGTTTCAGAATATACGGTTATATTATTTTATATACAAATTTTACTAATTTGTATTGAGGTGTGTTTTAAGATTGATATAATAAGTCTCAATGAGTGGTTATCTTTATGTACTTTACACGTTCCATACAATTTACCAGGCAAGTAACCACCCGTAATTAGACTGTTATATGTCTTGTTGTCTAAAATTAATAACAATTAGTAAAATTATTTTATATAATTTATAATAAATATCTCTTTGAAAAGGTTTTTAAAAACTCAAATATTCCCTTTTCTATTTTTTTAAACTTTACTTATTCAAATCTTAGTTAACATAAGCTAATTATCTTTAAATTGTATAAACTATATACACATAACAAGCGTTGTTTTACTTAATATAAAAATTTAAATTTTTATAAATTCATGTAATACAAACAAATTAAAAATTACTTTAATTCGCTTAAAATATAGTTCTGAGTTATGTTATTATTGAAACAAATGTCTTTACTTGACTTGGCAGAGTGAGTTGTTTTTAGCTCTTACCGAATTTTTTTTCTGGAATTTCTTACAACTTAACAAACAGACAAAAAAACTCGACTCACTTACAGTTAGATCAATTTCATTTCTGACAAGTATGGTTTGAACATTTGAAACTACAAATTACTCCCACTGCTTATCTAATTCTAACTAAAAACGAAACTTTCTAACTACTCACAGGTAGAAGGACCTCAAGACACTCCTTATGAAGGTGGATATTACCACGGTATCCTCAAGTTTCCCAAAAGCTATCCATTGAAAGCACCTGAAGTTAGAATGCTTTCACCCAGCGGTAGGTTTAAACCAAACGAAGCTCTGTGCATCACAATGACCAATTTTGAACGAGCAGGTTGGAATCCTGCCTGGAATGTTGGCACCATAATAAATGGTAAAAGATATTATTTTTGTTTCTTTTGTAATACAAAAAGTATATATATAATCAAAAAATATTTATTGAACTCTACTTGCATAATACTTTTTGCTTGTGTTATTCTACTCATTTACAATGTTAGTTATGTTTTATTCTTAACTATAGTTTTTGATTAAAACAGTTTCAGACTAAATATTTAAAAACCTAAAATTTTTTTATTATGTTACAACATTTTAATAGCTCACAAAAGAACAAGTATCTTTTTTTGATGTGTGTATTATAAAAACATAAGTAAATAAACAAATAAAAACTAAATTTTTGCTAAACAGGTTTGTTATCTTTCATGGTTGACAACGACAATTCTCATTTTGGAGCAATGAGAAGTTCATGTGCGTACAAGAAACAACTGGCACTGAAGTCATTACGTCACTGCAGTAATGACGAGCAATTCAGCGAGCTATTTTCTGAGTTGAAGCAGGAAATAGATGGAAAATTGGCGGCAAATCCTGAAAAGTACGAAGCTGCTGATGATAGTTTGATCACCACTGAAGATAAGAAAACTTGGTTGTATCATTTACTAGCAGCAGTAGCTTTTGTGGTTATAGCAGTTATAATTGTGGCAGTTAGATAAGTTTCTAATTAACGTTATTATCACTAATAAAGTATAGTTTAAATATAATGCATCGACTTTATTTTCAGGAAAAAATATTGTTATTTTATTTATTCTTAAAGACGTTTTTTCTTTTAATTCCAGTTAAATTATTTAAGTAAAACAGTAGTATTTGCGACTAAAGATAAAAAAATGTTTGCTTTATTAAGTTTGTAAAGTGTTGTTAGCAATAGCTGTTTTGGTAGCAACAGTTATAGTAATGACTATTTAATCACTTTAGAACCAATTAACTATAATTATCTTATAAAAAAACAACTTTATACTCTAAACAATGTTGGTTTTAAATACTTTAGACAATTTTTGTAACACAGATAAATAAAATTATTAAAGTAAGATATTTAATGAATAACCGTTTAAAGCTTAAGTGTTAATCAAGAAGTATACTGACTACTTTCGATATATATAAAAACAGGGTGGGTGTTAGAATGACACAGCGACAAAATGATACGGTGCGTCACCTTGGCACGGTGCGTCACTTTGGCACGGAGGGTCACTTTGGCACGGCGACAAAATGACACGGTGCGTCACTTTGGCACAGCGACAAATTGACACGGTGCGTCACTTTGACACGGAGGGTCACTTTGGCACAGCGACAAAATGACACGGACCATTGTTGTTGT